>NC_056729.1:1092450173-1092517673 GCF_019279795.1 Protopterus annectens | reverse complement strand
TATGTTAAAACTTTTACGCTACATATATAATGATCACTAGTATCCTCCACTTACATATATTCTAAAATAAAACTTATTCTGTATTCATTATTATAAAATGACATACATTGGTGTAAACTTATGAAAACAGTCACCAATAACCTATATGACCAACTCTAAAAATAATAAACACTCACAATAAAATAAAATCACCTCACTTCATTGGACACATGGTCGAAATAATAACTATCTTTCTAAACTTCTCAGTTTTAAAAGACAAGTAATATTACAATAGTCATTTAACCCTGGTTTACTAAAGGCATTACACCTTATTTGCCATGATAATTCACTTTCCTCAAGCAACCAGTTAAAAGGGCCACCTCGGATATTATATTGAATTTGGTCAATCGCTTTGAAAGTGAAATTATGATCTGGATGTTCCATATTGTGTTTAGCTAAAGCATTGTTGCATTTTTTAGTATTGATTGTATAAGTATGTTCATATATTCTGTCTCTGATCCTACGCTCAGTTTTCCCAATATAAAAAGCTTTACATAGGGAACATAAACATAACCCACCATTTTTGAGTTACAATTCAAGTTGTATCTCATAGAAAACTTTCTACCATTAATTTTGAATGTGTAACCCATGTTAATGAATTTACACATGTTACAACATCCACAATTCATCATACCTACCAGTCTATGTGTATTATTAAGTTTTGGGGCTTCCAAGATATTTTTCAAATTAGTGCCTTTCCTAAAAATAATTTTTGGTCTCTTGTTCAATTTCTCTACTAACACCTTGTCCTGTTTTATCAGTTCCCAGTTTTTAAATAAAACAGTTTTTATAAAAGTACTATCAACATTAAATGTGGTGATAAAACTATATTCAAAGTCGTTGACTTTGTTTAAGTTGACTATTGATTTATTGCCTTGGTTGTTAGTGTTACTACCAAGACTTAATTTTCTATGAGATACAACTTGAATTGTAACTCAAAAATGGTGGTTTATGTTGCTTTATGTTCCCTATGTAAAGCTTTTTATATTGGGAAAACTGAGCGTAGGATCAGAGACAGAATATATGAACATACTTATGCAATCAATACTAAAAAATGCGACAGTGCTTTAGCTAAACACAATATGGAACATCCAGGTCATAATTTCACTTTCAAAGTGATTGACCAAATTCAATATAATATCCAAGGTGGCCCTTTTAACTGGTTGCTTGAGGAATGTGAATTATCATGGCAAATAAGGTGTAATGCCTTTAGTAAACCAGGGTTAAATGACTATTGTAATATTACTTGTCTTTTAAAACTGAGAAGTTTAGAAAGATAGTTATTATTTCGACCATGTGTCCAATGAAGTGAGGTGATTTTATTTTATTGTGAGTGTTTATTATTTTTAGAGTTGGTCATATAGGTTATTGGTGACTGTTTTCATAAGTTTACACCAATGTATGTAATTTTATAATAATGAATACAGAATAAGTTTTATTTTAGAATATGTGTAAGTGGAGGATACTAGTGATCATTATATATGTAGTGTAAAAGTTTTAACATATATAAATAATAATTTTTGACATTTTAGTTTTACTAGTTTTCCATTTGTTAAACTAAACCATGTGATTCATTTTCTATGTTACTTAAGTGGTCTTGTGACTGTTTTTTGTAATCTGAGGAAGTTGCCTTAACTAAGGAGATGAAAAGAGCTTTATTAAATCAGTTTATCTTGTTCTGGTGTTGGATTGATTTGTCCGTAGTGTTTTTTGCAATGTAGCAAAGGTTTTAGACAGAAGGTAAAAGCCCTGTTATGAGAGGTATGTACCATATCTGAGTAAGCAGGAAGGCTTGCCAGCCATTTCCCCTTAAACTACATCATACTGGATCCCTCCAGAATGATACCTGCTACATTGTCAGTTATTAAAGCTAATTATCTTGTCTTTGAATCTTGATATCATTATTTCCGATGGCAAAATATCAGTCAAGACCAGTGTTTTCCTGCATCTGAGACATGCATCGCAAGCTCAGTTCTATCCTTCTGGATGTCCATCTGGGTAGAGTTCCCATGGTCATTTGATGCCACATTGACTGCTATCAAGTCCTAATTGTATTCTTCATGATAATTTTCCATGGTGGATCCTGGCTGAAAAAAAACAACTGACCCTCGCCTTTATAATACCTAGCCTGTTGAGGGTGGTACCCATATGACTGACAATAGAATCATCTGTTTTGAAACATTACCCTGGGCAGATGTGGTCTTAGTATACTGGCAACGAGGTTTGTGTATTGGCTATGTGAACTAACGGTTAAGGCTTCTTAGTCCTTAGTCTTGGGGATTTAAGCATTCTTCTCTTGACAACCAGAGAGTAAGCTGGTGTAATAGAGGTGCTCTGTTTTGTGTGTGTGTGTGTGTGTGTGTGTGTGTGTGTGTGTGTGTGTGTGTGTGTGTGTGTGTGTATGTGTGTGTGTGTGTGTGTGTGTGTGTGTGTGTGTGTGTGTGTGTGTGTGTTATGCTTACCAAATGTTTTGAGGCAAGAAGGTAACCTTCATGATCAATAAATATTTATATCTCTCATCATACCTTTCAACCTCTTGGAGCAGGAAATCTGGACAAAGCCATAAATAAAAGTGGGACAAAGGCCCAAAAATAAGGAAAAGTTTTAAATACTGCTCTTACAAACGTATAAAGTTGATACATTAACAGATTTTGCATTATCGTGAATTTTCTGAAGGGTATGAAATCTGAAACTCAAATGTCTGTCATTATTTTCTAACTTCAGTCTTTAATGATTTGCCACTAATTTGCTAGAAAAAGCACAATTTTATGAAAAATGGACCAAAAATATAAGGCAAAAATGTGGACATTCTGCGAAAATCTGTATCGTTGAGATGTATTCTTCTCATACATATATGTCAAAAATTCATTTCTAAAATTTTGCTTACTTGAAAGAGTAATGGTATAGATGTGGATGATGGTTTAAGGAATATGTGGCTGGATGGCTTGCAGGGCCAGAATAAGATATGGTATCTCCTGATAGGTAGATGTAAAGAATATGAGAAACCACTTTGTTACCTCATGAACTATATTTATGAAATTAAGTGATGCAAATGAAGATGTAAGTATGGTAGAACATTTAAGAGACATTCACAATTGTAATGCACACAGTTTCATAGCAAAGCATTTCACAGTTTAACAACATAGAGAAGGGGACTTTCACTACATTGTCTTAGAAAAGTGAGGAATAAAAAAAGACACTGATGCAGAAATTGGTGCCCGCTTTATAAAAAGATCTTTTGTGCTTCATTTGTAGCAAGTACCTTGCTACAATTGCAAATACTTTGAATTTCAGCCACAACTACTAATAAAGTATTAACATAGTTTGACAGCTCAGTGTGGGAACTGCATTCACACCCCCTCCACCAGTTCACACCCAAGACAGTCTACCCCTTCACCCTACCCCAGATACAAGTCTGTGTGGATATCAAAAGTATGTTACTGTACAATTATTCAGAACTTTGCTTCCAAAACTTAATTGTTAAATAATCATGAATGCTTTTATATTAGATCTGTTATAGCTTTAAATGTGTACCACAGAGTATACTGTATAACTCTTAACTTATTTTCTCAAAAATCAGGGACAAAGGCCAAAAATTAGAAATTCACATAGAAAGTTAATAAAACAGCAGTTTTTGCATCGGCATACATTTTCTGAAGAATAAGAAGTATGAAACGTTAGTATCTGGTATTAGTGACTGCCTATAATCCTCAGTGATCTACCAAAAATCAAAAGTTTTATGAGGGATAGTGCTAACATATGAAGTTAAATCCATGGCAAAGGAGAGGCATGGTATTTTATATTCATCCTCCTCAGGTATGGTATTTTAGTTTTATCCTCATCATAGGTTCATAGGTTCATACTAGGCTATCTGCCCTGGGGCATTTATAAGCCTAGCCCGATTGTGTTTGGTTTACGCCACCCCTTGATTTGAGTATACTGTGCCCTTTTTAAAGTTTAGTTTACTGTGCCTCTGTCTAATAGTGACATGGAAGTAATCCCCGGGACAAACCTACGATCCTCCATCCACTCATCAAGATTCTTCTTGAAGAGAGTCAGTGAGGTGCTCTGCCTAACATGAATTGGAATTCTATTCGAGAGCAAAAGGAGCCTCTGGGTTATGAATCTGTCCCTCCAGCATGTTCTATTTATTTCTGTGCTGAGGTTCAAGTCCCTTGAGCACTTGGCTCTAAGGGATTTAGATTTACTGAGGTGGAGCATGTCCATTAATTCTGGGTTGGACATAGCTTTATATGTCAGGCACAAATCGCCTCGAAGTAGGCAGTATTCAACTGAGTAGAGCTGGAGTTTTTTTAACCGAGCAGCATATGGCATCTGTTTGAGTCCCTTGATCCTCCTGGTGAGGTACTTTTAGGGTCTTTCTAATTGCTGCAGGTGTCGGGTAAGGTACATCCCAAAGGGAGCATTCTATTCTATAATGGGCCTGATGAGGGATGAATAAAGGGGCACGATTACCTCTCTTGATCTAGATGTGAATCCTTTCATGATGAGGTGGGCTATGTAGAAGGGCTTTCTAACCACTTTGGCAATGTGGTTGTCAAAGGAGAGATTGCTATAAACTTGGGTGCCCAGATCCCTAATTACTTTCTCGGTACTTAATGGGTTATCACCTATGTGGTAATTTGTGGGCACATTGTTTTTGCCAAAGGGTATGACTATACACTTTTTGGCATTTAGCTTTAGACCATGGCTCTGGCACCAGTTATCCATCCCTGCGAGACCTTTTTGAAGGATGTTTGTGTCAGCTAGAGAGTCGATAATGGCGCCCAGTTTGCAGTCATCTGCAAACTTGGTGAACCATAGTCCTCCCACGTTGGCCTGTAACTCAGAAAAGTAAATACCGAGCAAGAGAGGTCCCAGGACAGAACCTTGTAGGATGCCACTTGTGACCGGTTTTGAGTCTGACATGGCTCCAGCAACTCTGACTGTGTGGGTTCTGTCTTTGAGCCAGTTTGCGACCCATCTTGTGACATAGGGGTTTATATTTAGGCTGGATAGCTTATCTATGATGCCTGAGTGGGATATTGTGTCAAACGCCTTTGTGAGGTCCAGATAGGCTGTGTGGACTACCTTCCCTTCATCTATGTCCTTGGTGACTGTTTCGAAGAAGTCGACCAGGTTCAAAAGGCAGGATCTGCCCTTGACGGAGCCAAATTGGGTAGGATCTAGTGTCTGTAGGTCCCCAATGTCTTTGTTTATGAGTTCCATGATGATCCTCTCCATAGCCTTGCAGACTAGGCTAGTCAGGCTTA
The DNA here is from genome assembly GCF_019279795.1 of Protopterus annectens. Classification (NCBI taxonomy): domain Eukaryota; kingdom Metazoa; phylum Chordata; order Ceratodontiformes; family Protopteridae; genus Protopterus; species Protopterus annectens. The sequence goes on along the minus strand of NC_056729.1, from coordinate 1,092,512,361 downwards.
TGGGGCAATAGTTTCCAGGGTCAGCTGAGGCGCCACCTTTGTGGAGTGGGACCACTGTTGCTGTACGCCATTCTTTGGGCACATATCCTGTAGTGAGGCTGAGATTGTACAGCAGTTTTACTTGAGGGATTAGTTCTTCTTGGAGTTCATGTAGGACGCAACCCGGGACGCCATCTGGTCCCATGGAAGCAGTGTTTTTTGCTTTGGAGAGGGCGGCCTTCACCTGAGCATCAGAGATGTTTGGGAGGCTGCACTCTGCTGGGATAGATACTTGCTCTTTTTGGGGGGAGGGGGTGGAGAAGTTTGCACTGAACCTGTCTGCCAGGATATTGGTGATGTCTGTGGGTTCAGTGTATTTTTTTCATTTAGAATCAACTCAGAACAAGTCTGGGAGTTGCATCCCAGGTTCCTAACATAACTAAAAAAAGCCTTATGATTGTCTTTAGTTTCCTGTGCAGTTTTTCTCTCGAAGCTGGCCTTGGAGGATTTTATGAGGGATCATAGTTTTTTGCTAGTACTGATCAGAGATGCCTTCCCTTTTAGGGATTTTGCTCTGTCATGTAGTAGCTTCCTCCTTCTGTTGTACAGTTTATTTATGGCTGGGGTCCACCATCCTGGATGCCTGCCTTTGGATGATTGGGTCTTGATTTTGTTTGGGATAGCATGATCCATGCATTCCTGGACATGTCCGTAGAATGTGTTTATGTAGAATTCTGCTGTTTGGGCCGTAGTTTCCACTGGCTCTGGGGCCTTGAAGGATTCCACTTTGGTTTTGAGAAGTGTGATGTTCGCTTTTGAGAAGTTTTTCACTGTGGTTTTCTGGGCTGGGGGTGGGGTCGGGCTGTGGATATCCAGTGAAATTAATTTATGGTCTGATCTTACCAATGAGGGATATACTTCTGGTATGGAGCATAGAGTCCCCATGTTGGTAATGATCAGGTCTAGTATGTTTTCCCCTCTTGTGGGAGTGGTGACTAGTTGGTCCATAGCATTTGAGTTTATAAATTCCAGGAACCTTTGGGCTAAGGTGCTGGGGCTTGAGTAATGCTCCCAGTCTATGTTTGGGTAGTTGAAGTTGCCCAATATAATGGTGTTCGGAGAGATCTTCATGTTCTCCAATGTTTTCAGGAAAGCCTAGTGGGATTCCTGACTTTGAGAGGGTGGTCTGTAGGATGCTATAAACTGAAAAGCAGTCTTGCCCACTATCAGTTGCACATGGATGGTCTCCGATACTTCGTGCAATGTCACTAACCTGGAGGTGTGGCTATCCTTGAAAATATGGAAACTCCCCCTCCTTTTGTGGTTCGGTCCAGGTTTTGGGGCCGAAAAGCATGATACGAGGTATAACCTGGTAGTGCTGGGGTGCTCTCTGGAGCTTTGAACCAGGTTTCTGTCACTGCACAGATATCGATGTTCTCCATACTGAGGAGAGCTTCAAGTGCATGCATCTTGAGGTTAAGACTTATGGCGTTTAGCAGCATTACCCTTAGTTTCTTGTTCCTTGTGCTGTCTATGGTGGCGGGTTTGACTTTTGAGCCTTGCCTAAAAAAGGCACTATGGGGGTGGCAAGAGCCTTTGCCAATATCTGAAAGCCCAAGGGTGACAGGTGCAAGCCGTCCCTAGTGAAGCAACGTGGCTTGTCGAGCATGCCATCCCAGGCTGACAGACACTGGATCCCCTTTGAGTGACACCAAAATTTTAGCCAATTGTTAATATCGATCATTTTGTCTTTATACTGCGGCATCATTCTAGGTGAGGGTAAGATGCTGCTCAAGGTCAGGGTCATACCGGCCTGGGCTACATGATCAGAGAGCTCCTCTATGTCTCTTTTCATGTAGTCGAGGGAGGTACGTCTCAGGTCATTCATGCCAGCATGTACAATGACCGAGTCATATTTGTATTTATTTTGGAGTAACTTGAGTGCTTGCGTTATGTGGTGGATCCTAGCACCCGACAGGCAGCTCACTGTGACCTTCTCTTTATTCAGCCTGGTGAGCAGGACGTCAGTGTGTCTGACAATAGAGTCACCAATTACAAGAGTATCAGGTGTGTTATTCAGCCTTAAGGGCTGTGACTGCTTGGCACACTGACTTTGTGTGCTATGTGTTGTACGTGTTTTGTTTTGGGGTAGTGTTTGCTTGGATGTCTGCTTTGGAGGTCTCTGTTGCTTAGGTAGATTTTTATTTAGAGCCTTCGAGTATGTTTTTGTGTTTTTATGTGTTTGGTTTGCTGTTGTGGTGGGACTATGTGATACTGGAATTGTGTTGTGAGAGGTTACCTTCTCCTCCTGACTGGTTACACCAGTTTTGAGATGAGAGAGCTCAGCCTCCAGTTTGGCTATATGGTTGCATCTCTCACATATATTTGAACCTGTTTGGAGGAGGAGATGGTTGTCCGTGTACATGAGACAGCTGTAACACTGCCTCAAAATTCCCAGATTCACCAGCTGGACTGGAGAGGAAACCATTGACTGACCTTTGGACATGCTAGAGTAATATAGGGAACTGAATTAAAATGGACCAATAGGGGACAAGGTAATCGTATAGAGTATAAGAGTAAGTAGTGCTTATGGTTTATTAGTGCTAACTTGTAAAATTACTTATTTGGACCAGTGAGGGGCCTTAGAATGAGAATATGGGGTTTAATTTGAGAGATAGAGCAGTTCTAAGGGAAAAAGTGAAGAGCAGACTTTGTGGAGCCAGGAATAGTTTAAACCGAATTAGGCGGCACTGCCCGATGTTGTTCTATGCGCAAAAACACGCAAAAACACGCAAAAGAGGGTTTTAAGAGAGGGAGATCAAGGAGTTAGGAATTTACCCAAAATGGCCAATAAAACTACAGTTTCAAGGCAGTAACCACTCCCACAGGGGCAGGTAGGCTGCTCAATGTTTATCACTGCCACTGATGAACTCAGAGACTTCCCTTTAGCCCAAGCAAACAATGGCCTCCAAGACACTTACAAACAGTTCAGAACAGCAAATCTGTAACTGAACTTTTTTAAATCTCAGAAAAGTGGGAAAAAGCAAGATTTTTTTTTTTTTTAAGGAAAGCAGAGGTTCACAAGTATCAACAAGTTAGAACAGTGCAGTAAATGACCCCACACTTGAGTGCTAGGCCAGAGACAGATAAAATGCAAGTTTTAAGAAAAAAAAACGATTTTAAAAATAAGTGCAGGCAGGAAATTCAGTAATCAGCTCTAGGTTGTGTTCTAAATACAGTTACCAACACAGAAATCAAGTTTAACAAGCCAGAAAATGCTCAAAAGTAGGCGGCAATGCAGAAAACTTTAACAAATAATCTGAAGCAAAATACTTAAAATCTCAAAAGTAGCTCCTTTCTTCTCTCAGCGTTTTCTCCTCTTGGTGTGTGCTTCACCAACAGCCAACAAGTCTGAAAAGACGCCAAAACCATGAGGCAATCGGGTTTTAAGAGAGGGAGATCAAGGAGTTAGGAATTGACCCAAAATGACCAATAAAACTACAGTTTCAAGGCAGTAACCACTCACACAGGGGCAGGCAGGCTGCGCAATGTTTATCACTGCCACTGATGAACACAGAGTCTTCCCTTTAGCCCAAGCAAACAATGGCCTCCAAGAAACTTACAAACAGTTCAGAACAGCAAATCTGTAACTGAACTTTTTTAAATCTCAGAAAAGTGGGAAAAAAGCAAGATTTTTTTGATTTTTTTAAGGAACGCAGAGGTTCACAAGTATCAACAAGTTAGAACATTGCAGTAAATGACCCCACACTTGAATTCTAGGCCAGAGACAGATAAAATGCAAGTTGTAAGAAAAAAAAAATGATTTTAAAAATAAGTGCAGGCAGGAAATTCAGTAATCAGCTCTAGGTTGTGTTCTAAATATAGTTACCAACACAGAAATCAAGTTTAACAAGCCAGAAAATGCTCAAAAGTATGCGCTTTCACTTACATAACTAAGACTAGCAGGACTTTGCCTGCTAGGGAGAACTTTCCCAAACTATCCAGGTCCATATCCTTCACCCATAATCTTCTGAGAAGAAGGACTCTTCCACAAATCTCTCCATCTGCACCAGAATTCATCTTGCTTTAGAAAATGACTGCAGATTATTGTCATTCTTCAGCATTTTTTCTGCTTTCCAGTAGGATTCTTCACTGTAATGCTTTGCTTTTTCCATTTTGTGTATTCTCTTGTTTCCTGGTCAGTCCATTTCTTTTTCTTGCCTTTGTAACAGGTTTCTAGCAAGCTGCTGTTCACCAACTTCTGGTAAGTTTATTCCTTTCAATTGACTTTGTTATTCATGAAGAGTAGACCTATCTATTTGGTAAAGCTGCTTGTTAATGGTGTTGCATTATGCATACTCATGTTCAGTGTTCTACTTGTGTTTATTGTTCTAGCTGTTACCAGTTTTGTGTGGCATTCTTACTTTTACCAAATTATAGACAGTTTTTTTGCATTAGGTTGCAATTTATGGTCGATTATTTGCTGTTAATATTACCTTATATATGTCATTGTGTTAGCTTTATTGAGACTAGTTTACATTGTCAGCAGTGCAGCAAGTAGCAAAACCACCTGTGTGGAGATAATTATGGGTTCTATTTCTGCACCAAGTAGTTTAATTGCTGACACTGCATTGCAGCATAAGGGGTAGTGCTGTACCCCTGAGTGTGTTAACCTTTGGATTAGACATTTAACTGAAGCCCCATCTGCATGTGATAGTGGTAGCTTGAGTAGATGTAAAATATTCCACAGCACCTATTGAAAACAGTAGGGGTTCATTATTTACACAATTCATAGGTATTTAAACAATCAGTCATTATTTGCATTCCTAATTATTTACATTACATATACATATTTTCAATTATTTACTATATATACTGTGTATATATATATATATATATATATATATATATATATATATATATATATATACATATATATATATATATATATATATATATATATATATATACACACATATATATATATATATATATATATATATATATATATATCCACATAAAGCCAGGGATCCTTGTTGGCTAGGCTTACGTAGGCCCTTGGGCCGATAGCCTAGTACCTACCAATGAACCTATGAACCGATATATATATATATATATATATATATATATATATTATTTACAAATAATATATATATATATATATATATATATATATATATATATATATATGTATATTATTTACAAATTGCATCCTCCTTTTATATTTTGCTTTATCATATAGAACAAATACTTATTACATTATTGACTCCCCAGTCCAATTTCCACAACCAAAACCTTACTTTTTTCAACATCATTGCCATTTTTATTAAACATGATTTCTTTACCTCTCTGATTCTAGATCAACCATAATATAGCTTACATTTTTTATCAAGACTTTAAACTGCTTTCTTTTGTTTCTATAATACCCAAATTCGATCATGCCCATGTTTAAATTGTTCACATCTTTAAATTCATTCAGATATTTCTTATCTATAATCTTTTTCCATAACTTGTTTGATGTTTTACATTAAAAAAAACGTGTTCACAAGTTTCAGCTTCACCACAAAATAAACAAACTCTGTCTTTTATACTTTTATAATGCATATTGTCCTTCACCAGTAAATTTTGTATAAACACCCTCTGCAAACAAATCCTCACCTTCTATATATCCTTTACATCTTTTCATTCCTGCAGTAATAGCATTCCTTTTCTCAATGTTTAATTCCTTCCAAGGCTATATCCTGTAATATTTTTCCATAAATCTTATCACACCATTCTTTTCTATTAGTATCAATTTCTTTTGCATTTAGTTTCCAAAAGATAATCTTATCTTGATAATTTTCCATTTCATTATTACAACTCCTCCTTTTTTAACTAAAAAAGTCAACCATTCCTTTTTATATTTCAAACATAATATTTTCATTAATAAAGAAACCTCACTGTCCTTTAAACATTTCGTTACTGTATATAAATATAATGATGACATATACATTATAGGATTTGTTAATACTAAACCTCCTTTTAGTTTTTCACATATAAAACCCCTCTTTTCACAGGGTTCGATCTTGATCCCCAAATAAAATAAAATATTATATTATATACATCTTTCTCTAAGTTTAATGGAACACTGAAGATATTGGCTAAATAGATAATCTTTGCTAACAGTAAGGAGTTTATTAAATTAACATTTCAAAGGAAAGCCTAAAAGACTTCCAAAATACATATATGTGTTTTATTTACTATATTTTTCTTTCCATATAGAATTAATAATTTCTTGTTTTCCGATGTTTATTCCAAGGATCTTAATTTTATTCTTATTAAATACAACTCCACCAATCTTTCCCTCAAAACCTAAACCTTGACTTTTGTCTTTATTTAATGCAAACCCAATAACCTGAATAATTTCTTGTGTTTGTTTTATCACTGCATTCATACTTGCTTCATTTTTTGTTGTAATGCTAATATCATCTGCACAATTTAACAAAATGGGCATTTTTATCACTTCATTAGTGGTATATGTCATAACATCCATTTCCTTATTCATATAAGTAGATACTGCATCCATTACTAATACAAATACTTTACCACTCAATGGACATCCTTGCGTAATACCCTTCTCTATCTTTATATCTTCAATCAACAATCCATTTAACATAATTTCCAATGTGTTATACTAATGTGCTGACATACATGTGTTTAAATCCTCTTAGATATATATTTATATATCAAATATATCCCATAATACTGACTGATGAATCAAATGCTTTCCTTAAATCTCCTACCATTACTTTTGCCTGAACATTTCTAACTACGATATCACCTAATTCCCTAATTATTAATAATAAATCTTGAACTTTTTATCTTCTATACCAAACATGGTAATTTATATTACCTACTTTTTCTTCCATCCATTTTCTTGTAATATGTTCATAAAAATCTTATAACCTGCATTATTTAATACGACTGGTCTCAAATTCTGTGTTTCTTCCTTCTCTCATTCATTTCCATATAAACCTAACAATACCTCTATATATTTCTTTATAAATAAAACCCTCATTTAACCATTTAGTTAGTACCTTTGTAAACCTTTTTTTTTTGCTCTATGGTCAAATTTGTATACATCTTATATTCTATTCCATCCTATCCTGCCATTGAATCTAAATACATTACTTTTATTACCTTTTCTAGTTCTTCTATTTTATATTTTTTTCTAAGCCCTTGTTCTCCATGTCAGAAAATGTACATTCTTTCCATTCCTTCCATGTCTTTGTTCATTGCTCTTTAAATAATGTTCAATTTATTTGCCATATTCATAATCTCCTGTTGTGTATTACGCATTTCTACCTGAAAAAAATCTTTAATTTCTCTCATTATTCAATTATATTTTTTAATTTTCCTTAAATATGGTTCAGTTTCTTCTTTTTTCCTTTCAAAAAGTATCTTTGTTATACAATAAACGCTCTATTTTTTTTTATTTAATTCATATAGCTTCTGTTCCTTAATAAAGACATTTTCATCATTCTTCTCTCGACAATCGGTCATATTGTTATTTAAATTTTTATATTTTATTTTTCCCATGTATATTTTCTCTTTCATCCATGTCACATAGCATTTTTTTATATTTCAGTTTAAAATTTAACCACCATTCTGACCAATCTATATAACATTCTTTCATTTCTACATGATCTTGCCATAAACTCATAATATCTTTTTTCCCCTTAACATCAAATTTCACTTAATTTATTCTTTTTATACCATTCCCTATTTTTATATAATAATAATTTCCTTTTGCCATAATCAAAATTGCCCTGTGATCTGAAAACCATGTCAGTAATACTCACTGTTCAATTATTACTAAATTTTCTGACAAAAAATAATCTATTTTTGTTCTTTTTTCCATTCTTTTATATGTCCATGTCTCTAGATTCCATATTTTTAACTGTCCATATTTATTATGTCCTTTACTAATTTAACATTGTACATCTTCTTGTTTACTGTCTTAAATTGCAATTGAAGTCCTGTACTACTATATCCATATTAGCTGCTACATATTGTATTATCTTTCTGAACATCTCTTCCCTCTCCTTTTTTACAATATATAATGCAATAATTCTCATAACCTGTTCCCTCCATCTTACCTCAATAACAATAATTCTACCTGTTATGACAAATATAACATATAACACTTTAATTTGTATCTTTATATAAATATTCCTGAAGAGGCGTCTTTCCTGAAATTCCATATCACATTTTTTTCCACAATACTTCTGTTTGATATCTTTCTAATTTTGATAAAATATTCTTTAATATTTTCTATTTTTTAAATCTTTTTTTGTATTATTTGTTCTCTACTGGTAACACTACTATTTTCCCAATGTTAATGCTTCTAATTACTTTTCTATAACTTAATCCTTTTACCTTGTTCCATTACTTCCAAAGCTACTTCATTTTCTCTTTCTTCACTCTCGCCCCAAATGTCCCACTTTTTTACATTTGTAACATTTTGCTTCACAATTTTTGTGTCATGTCTTATAGTCCTGCCTCTAAAATATCTTCTTTTTTTCACATTTGCAATGAAGTGATCCATTTTTCCACGCAAAAAAAAAAAAATGGCTGTTGCGAATACCTGACCAAGCCTGTATCTCTTTCAACATTAATAATACCCGGAATATGCACACTACTCTTGTTTTCCAGTTTTAATATCACATTGCAATCCCACACCTAAGGCTATAAACCTGTATTACCATACAATGATTTAATAAATGCTTTTTCAAAGTCTCATTTTCATCTTTACCTCTGAATTGAATATTACTTTTTTTCTTAGTTTCCCTAAAAGGGGGCTTGAGTACATATAAGTTCTATGGTGAACATTTTTTTTTTGGTATTCCTCTAAAAAATTCTCCATTATCTGCCCAATCTTGAAAATAATGTCATAAAAAGTATGTTTATTAATATGAATAAGTACTCTTACCTTATTTGGTTTAATCCTCAGTGCCTTAATTATTTCATCCCATACCTTGTAACTGTCCATTTCTTTATCTTCCTTCTCTGTGATCTAAATTTTAAACAATTGCTTTTTCTTTAAACTTGCTTCTTTTTTCTTCTCTCTTACCATGCATCCCTTCTTTGACCATTTATATTTTTAAGCATTCACACCTTCACTCTGCTGCATTTCTTTCTTCTGTATTCTGTCCTTCATCTCTCCCCAAGGCATGCCCTACAATTTTCTGGCTCACTTTCATCAACAGTTTTTAACAATTTATCATCCCACAACCCTCACGACTAGAGGGTTATAACAACACATGCTTCTGTTGCAATCTCTGACTCCAAAAGATTTTGGTGAAACAAATCTTCTGAGTCTACAATAGATGCATCCATCCCTTGAAAGTGCTTTTGCAAAGGCTTGACTGCCTTTTATATCATCTCCTTTGCTCCCTTATTATTTTAGAATGCCTCCTTACTCTCTGACTCAAATACTGCATCTGTTGTCCTACTGACAGCACTAGAAACACTAGATCTCCTTTCCATACTCCAGCAACATTTTACCAGCTTCCTGCTTCTCCAAGCTGCCCATGCTCTTGGACCAGAACACAGGAAGTGCCACAGTGTGAACATGTCCCTGTATGCAAAAAGTGCAGTTTTTTTTAATTTATGCATACATTACATATTATTTACATATTTACATTATTTGTATCTATTTATAAATCTCCATACATTATAAACTTCAATTAAAACATTTCCCCCGCTCTTTTATCCACAACCAAAACATTATTTTCTTCAGAATCTTTGTCAAAGTCCATTTTCCATTCTATTTTATTTCATTTAGTCACTCATTCCATATAGTCCATGAAGAATAAAATATTACTGTATTTTCTTCATTTCTTCTTGCTTACGTGCACCATAATAACCACATTCTATTATGTCCATATTTATTTGTTCAAATTTTAACAAATGATTCACCCTATTATCTTTACATATTTCTTTCCAGAAATCATTAATTCTTTTACATTTCAAAAACTCATGCACAGTAGTCTCAAACTCTCCACATTTATTACATGTTCTATCTGGCTTTTTTTGTATGGCATATTTGCCTTAACCCGCAATTTTCTAATAGACAATCTCCATAAAAAAAATTACATTCTTTAATCTTTTTATAGTTATTATATCTCATCATTATGGATTTTTTCTTATCTATTTCTAAATCTTTCCATGGATCAATACAATAAAATGCTTTCATAATATGTAAGTACCACTCCTTTCTATTTTTCTCACATATATTCTTTTTTTATTTTCCATAACACAGTTTTGTTTTGGTACTCTTTCATTACTTCATTCACAATGCTTTTAACTTCCATTCCTTCCCCCAAATCTTTGCATTTATAATAATTCGTCATTGCTATCAACTTTTTATTTTACTTCATAATTCCTTTTAATACATTATATAAAATTAAAGATTTTACTTGTACTGTTGGGCTTGTTAAACCCAAACCTCCTTGCTCTTCTTTCATATACAGAATCCCTCTTTTGACTGGATTCAGTCTTAATAAGAATCATATAGATGTTAGCAGGACAAGCATTTTTTCATATTACCATCACGTTCAACAAGTGTGCTTTTTTCTATCTGAAAATCTATATGATTTCCAAAAATTAGTCATATCCTTACTTCTTTGAGTACATTATGCCATTGTTTTTGTTTGTATTCATTCCTTCCAAATGTTATTCCTAATATGTGTATTTATTTTTCATTAAACTCAACACCTCCTATCATACTTTCAAAACCAAATCCTTTACTTTTCTCCTTATTTATACTTAAACCACTTTTTTAATTTATACTTAATTTTTCATTTACTTTTTCCATCCATAATTTATTTTTAACAATTAATACAATATCATCCACATAATTATACATTATTGAGAATTGTACTTCCTTCAACATTTTATATCCACCACTACTCAACATTTTATTAATTTTCTTCACTATTACATTCATAACTAATAAGAAAATTAAACTACTGCCTGGGCAACCGTGCTTTTTTCTACATTCAATTTTTATTTTTTCCCCAATCCAGCCATTTACGTTTAGTTTTACATAGTTCCTTTCAGAAACAGATTTTATTACTTGTAATATTTTTTGCTTACATTATATGTCTGCAAAATTCTGTATAATGATTTATATTGACTATTACCATAAGCTTTGCTTATATCCTCTATCATAACCTTCACTTCTACATTTTTATTTATGATATCATCAATTATTTCTATTATTATCCATAATAACTCTTGACTTCCTTTTCCTTTTCTTACATTTTGGTCATATATTTTATCCATGTAACATTTTTGTTATTATTCTCATAAAAATATAATCTGTATTTTTCAATGTTATAGGTCTCCAATTTTTTTATCTTCCCTTTATTTCTTTTTTTAAATATACATTTTATAACTCCTGTACATATCTCTTTCTCTTTAATTCCAGTTTCTAACCATTTATTCATAACCTCTATAAAAATTATTTTTGCCACTCTTTCATTTCTTTATACATACCATATTCAAATCCATCCAGTCCTGTTGCAGAATTCATGTTAATATCTTTTTATTTTTTGTTCTTAATACTCATTATCTTCCTTATTTAATTTTTCACCTTAATAAAATTGTTCTATGTTTTCTTGTCTTCTGTCAAATAATTCATTATATAAAATTAAAGATTTTACCTGTACTGTTGGGCTTGTTAAACCCAAACCTCCTTGCTCTTCTTTCATATACAGAATCCCTCTTTTGACTGGATTCAGTCTAGAGCCCCATATAAAAGATAATATAATCATCATTAGTTTATTTTCATACTTAATAAGAATCATATAGATGTTAGCAGGACAAGCATTTTTTCATATTACCATCATGTTCAACAAGTGTGCTTTTTTCTATCTGAAAATCTATATGATTTCCAAAAATTAGTCATATCCTTTACTTCTTTGAGTACATTATGCCATTGTTTTTGTTTGTATTCATTCCTTCCAAATGTTATTCCTAATATGTGTATTTATTTTTCATTAAACTCAACACCTCCTATCATACTTTCAAAACCAAATCCTTTACTTTTCTCCTTATTTATACTTAAACCACTTTTTTAATTTATACTTAATTTTTCATTTACTTTTTCCATCCATAATTTATTTTTAACAATTAATACAATATCATCCACATAATTATACATTATTGAGAATTGTACTTCCTTCAACATTTTATATCCACCACTACTCAACATTTTATTAATTTTCTTCACTATTACATTCATAACTAATAAGAAAATTAAACTACTGCCTGGGCAACCCTGCTTTTTTCTACATTCAATTTTTTATTTTTTCCCCAATCCAGCCATTTACGTTTAGTTTTACATAGTTCCTTTCAGAAACAGATTTTATTACTTGTAATATTTTTTGCTTACATTATATGTCTGCAAAATTCTGTATAATGATTTATATTGACTATTACCATAAGCTTTGCTTATATCCTCTATCATAACCTTCACTTCTACATTTTTATTTATGATATCATCAATTATTTCTCTTATTATCCATAATAACTCTTGACTTCCTTTGCCTTTTCTTACATTTTGGTCATATATTTTATCCATGTAACATTTTTGTTATTATTCTCATAAAAAATATAATCTGTATTTTTCAATGTTATAGGTCTCCAATTTTTTTATCTCCCCTTTATTTCTTTTTTTAAATATACATTTTATAACTCCTGTACATATCTCTTTCTCTTTAATTCCAGTTTCTAACCATTTATTCATAACCTCTATAAAAATTATTTTTGCCACTCTTTCATTTCTTTATACATACCATATTCAAATCCATCCAGTCCTGTTGCAGAATTCATGTTAATATCTTATTTTTTGTTCTTAATACTCATTATCTTCCTTATTTAATTTTTCACCTTAATAAAATTATTCTATGTTTTCTTGTCTTCTGTCAAATAATTCCAATACATATTCTTTAATTATTTTGTATATTCCTTCTTGCTGTCTTATTTGCTTACCTTCCATTATTTATTTTTTTTTTTTTTATTTTCCTTCTTTTATTATTTTACTCAAATATGATGCTACCTCTTCTTTCTTTCCTTGTAGATGATATTTTTGCTTATATAAAAAGTTAATTTTAATTTGATTAATTTTATATATTTATCTTCCTTTTTCATAAAGTTCTGTTTTCTGTTGCAGAAAAAAAAATAAAGTCACAAGACTAGAAAACCACCCTTATCAGTTTCAACAAAAAGCTGAGATCCCTTATCAAATCCTCTAAAGCCAGCTATGAAGGCAGAATTGTGGCTGACACCAACAACAACCACAAAAACTTCTATAGCTATATCAAAAATTGCCAAGGCAATACACAGATTTGCTCTGAGTTATTGCACAATGGCACCTTTTATACTAAGCCAACAGATATAGCCAACATACTGGCCTACAAATTCAGTGCCAACTTTACTCCTCTCTACCCCTCAAGGGTCCTATCATAATACCAGAAGATAGCCTGGTACCCACCATTTCTGTGGCACTGGTAAAAGCTGCATTGTCCAAAGCCAAGAATACAACATCCATGGGACCTGATAATATCCCTGGTTGCATCCTACAAAACTACAAGCTACAAAACACTATCACCACATCTGTGTGCTCTGTTCAATCACAGCCTTACCTCAGGCTATGTCCCTAATAAATGGTGCACTGCTACAGTAATCCTGTTCCATAAAGGGGGAGCAACTACAGGCCCTGATAACTATCACCCCATTAGCCTGATGAGTCTGGTATGCAAAGTTATGGAGTGCATCTTCATGGACCTGCTTAACAAAGATATATGCAATCTCCAAATTCTTGACCCCACACAGTTTGGCTTTGTCAAGGGGAGATCCTGCCTACTGAACTTGGTTGACTTTTTTAAGGCAGTCACCAAGGCTGTGAATGAAGGTAAGGCAGTGCATACAGCCTACCTCAACCTGGCCATTGTCTTTGATACCATTTCCCACTCAGGTAGCATTGATAAACTCAGAAAAGTAGGCATCAATCCTTACATCACTTGGTGGGCTGCAAATTGGCTCACAGACAGAACTCACAGAGTGAAAGTTCTGGATTCCAAGTCAGTCTGTTGACCAGTCATGAATGGAGTCCCACAGGGCTCAGTCCTGCGCCCTCTCCTGTTTGGCATCTACTTCTGAGAAGTCCAGGCCAACACAGAAGGACTCTGTCTGATCATGTTTGCTGATGACTGCAAGCTAGGAGTCATTATCAACTCCCCAAGTGATGCAGACATCCTACAAAAGGGCCTCTTTCAAACGAATGACTGGTATCGAAATGATGGCCTAAAGCTTAACGTCAAAAAATGCGTTATCATCCCCTTTGGAAAAAACTAAGTTCCCATGAATTACCATGTTAATGGGAACACACTGAACACTGAAGGGGCCATAAGAGATCTGGCCACCCAGGTCAACAGCCACCTCACCTTCGACCACCACATTGCCACTGTGGTCAGAAAGTCCTTCTATGTGACACATCTTATAACCAAAAGTTTCGCATCCAGGAAGAAAGAGGTCATCATCCCTCTCTGCTCATCCCTCATTAGACCAATCATCGAATATAATGCCCCATTTGGCATGTACCTGGCCAGACACCTACAACAGCTGAAGAGGCCACAAAAGTACCTCACAGAAAATATCCTAGGCCTTAAACACATGTCCTACATGGACAGAATCAAGAAATTTCAGCTGTTCTCAGTCTCTTATCATCTACTTAGAGGTGACCTCTGCTTGACTTACAAAGCCATGTCTGACCCAGCCCTACTTGAAATGCTACACCTAAAGAAATTCCAATTCCCCCGTGCCACATGCTCCAGAGATCACAACCTCATTACCACAATTAACAGAACATGCTGGAGGGACAGTTCATTTCCCAAAGACTGCCCATTCTCTGGAATAAGCTTCCCATTCATGTCGAGCAGAGCATCTCACTGGCCCTTTTCAAGAGAAATCTTGATGAGTGGATGGGTAACAGAATGTTCACCCCAGGGATCACTCCAGTTGCCCTACTGGATAGGGGCATTGTGAACTAACATCAGGTGGCACTGTGCCTGGGCAATGTATTTGGGCTAAGCTTGTAAAGACTCCAGGGCCATTTAGCCTAGTACACACCTATGAACCTATGAAAGGGAAGTTTTCTTCTCTAATAAGTCTCTAAATATTTCTTGACTTAATATCTTATATCTCTCTTTTTCTTTTCTTCTTTTCTGCCTTATACATTCTAAAAATACATTTTTTTTATATTTTTCTTTAAAATTAAGCCAACAAACAGTCCACTTCTCATAAAACATTCTCATAGTTCTATGACTTTTCCATAA
This sequence comes from Protopterus annectens, assembly GCF_019279795.1. Classification (NCBI taxonomy): domain Eukaryota; kingdom Metazoa; phylum Chordata; order Ceratodontiformes; family Protopteridae; genus Protopterus; species Protopterus annectens. The sequence goes on along the minus strand of NC_056729.1, from coordinate 1,092,496,999 downwards.
TTCCACAAGTTCTTTTTTCTCTTCTAACTCTAATTCATTTTCATTCTCTTTATTCCTTTTCCTAGTCTTATATACTCTTAATTTTTCTGTACCTTAACTCATATTGCCACATGATCTGAAAATCTAGCATACTTAATTCCTTTTTTTTATAACTTTTACACTATCAGATATTAAAAAATAATCAATTTCTGTCGTAATTTCACTTTTTTTGTAGATCCAATGGATATTCTTTCATATACTTAACTTTCCACTTCTCATAATTTCTTTAGCTATTTTAACATCACAATTGCTTTTATTTTTCCTTAACTGACAATTAAAATCACCCACCACTATAATGTCCATATTTACACAAACATATTCAAGAGTATCTTTAAACATCATCTCTCTCTCTTTCTTGTTACATATGCATATAGAGCTATAATTATATACACATATTTTTTGTCTCATGTCTATTACTGGAGTTCATCTTAGTTCCACTATGCTTACATCTAATATTTAAATGCTTTCTTGACATAATATACATATGCCTGAGCATGTTTCTTTCCCCATGTTCCAAACCACCACACCATTCGAAAGTTTTTCAGTTTGTGTTCTTTCTTCCTCTGTTAATAATCTGATATCTTCTAAAACAATAAAATGTGCATCTACTGCAGCACACCATTGTAATGTACCTATTCTCTACTGCAGCACACCATGGTAATATACCTATTCTCTACTGCAGCACACCACTGTAATATACCTATTCTCTACTGCAGCACACCACTGTAATATACCTATTCTCTACTGCAGCACGCCATTGTAACATGCCTATTCTCTACTGCAGCACACCATTGTAATATACCTATTCTCTACTGCAGCACACCATTGTAATATACTTATTCTCTAATGCAGCACACCACTGTAATCTACCTATTCTCTACTGCAGCACACCATTGTAATATACCTATTCTCTACTGCAGCACACCATTGTAATCTACCTATTCTCTACTGCAGCACGCCATTGTAATATACCTATTCTCTACTGCAGCACACCACTGTAATATACCTATTCTCTACTGCAGCACGCCATTGTAACATACCTATTCTCTACTGCAGCACACCATTGTAATATACCTATTCTCTACTGCAGCACACCATTGTAAAGTACTTATTCTCTACTGCAGCACACCATTGTAATCTACCTATTCTCTACTGAAGCACACCATTGTAATCTACCTATTCTGTACTGCAGCACACCATTGTAATATACTTATTCTCTAATGCAGCACACCACTGTAATCTACCTATTCTCTACTGCAGCACACCATTGTAATATACCTATTCTCTACTGCAGCACACCATTGTAATCTACCTATTCTCTACTGCAGCACGCCATTGTAATATACCTATTCTCTACTGCAGCACACCACTGTAATATACCTATTCTCTACTGCAGCACGCCATTGTAACATACCTATTCTCTACTGCAGCACACCATTGTAATATACCTATTCTCTACTGCAGCACACCATTGTAAAGTACTTATTCTCTACTGCAGCACACCATTTTAATCTACCTCTTCTCTACTGCAGCACACCATTGTAATTTACCTATTCTGTACTGCAGCACACCATTGTAATATACTTACTCTCTACTGCAGCACACCATTGAACATACCTATTCTCTACTGCAGCACACCATTGTAATATACCTGTTCTCTACTGCAGCACTCCATTGTAATCTACCTATTCCCTACTGCAGCACACAATTGTAATATACCTATTCTCTATTGCAGCACACCATTGTAATCTACCTATTCTCTACTGCAGCACACCATTGTAATCTACCTATTCACTACTGCAGCACACCAATGTAATGTACCTATTCTCTACTGCAGCACACCATTGTCATATACCTATTCTCTACTGCAGCACACCATTGTAATATACCTATTCTCTACTGCAGCACACCATTGTAACATACCTATTGTCTACTGCAGCACACCATTGTAATATATCTATTCTCTACTGCAGCACACCATTGTACATACCTATTCTCTACTGCAACACACCATCTTAATATACCTATTCTCTACTACAGCACACCATTGTAATATACCTATTCTCTACTGCAGCACACCATTGTAACATACCTATTCTCTACTGCAGCACACCATCGTAATATACCTATTCTCTACTGCAGCACACCATTGTAATATACCTATTCTCTACTGCAGCACACCATTGTAACATACCTATTCTCTACTGCAGCACACCATTGTAATCTACCTATTCTCTACTACAGCACACCATTATAAACTACCTATTATCTACTGCAGCACACCATTGTAATATACCTGTTCTCTACTGCAGCACACCATTGTAATATATCTATTCTCTACTGCAGCACACCATTGTACATACCTATTCTCTACTGCAACACACCATCGTAATATACCTATTCTCTACTACAGCACACCATTGTAATATACCTATTCTCTACTGCAGCACACCATTGTAACATACCTATTCTCTACTGCAGCACACCATCGTAATATACCTATTCTCTACTGCAGCACACCATTGTAATATACCTATTCTCTACTGCAGCACACCATTGTAACATACCTATTCTCTACTGCAGCACACCATTGTAATCTACCTATTCTCTTCTGCAAAACACCATTGTAATATACATATTCTGTACTGCAGCACACCATTGTAACATACCTATTCATTACTGCAGCACACCATTGTAATATACCTATTCTCTGCTGTAGCACAAAATTGTAATATACTTATTCTCTACTGCAGCACAACATTGTAACATACCTATTCTCTACTGCAGCACACCATTGTAGCATACCTATTCTCTGCTGCAGCACACAATTGTAATCTACCTATTCTCTCCAGCAGCACACCATTGTAATCTACCTATTCTCTACTGCAGCACACCATTGTAATATGCCTATTCTCTACTGCAGCACACCATTGTAACACACCTATTCTCTACTGCAGCACACCATTGTAACATACATATTTTCTACTGCAGCACACCATTGTAATCTACATATTCTCTACTGCAGTACACCATTGTAATATACCTATTCTCTACTGCAGCACACCATTGTAACATACCTATTCTCTACTGCAGCACACCGTTGTAATCTACCTATTCTCTACTGCAGCACACCATTGTAATATACCAATTCTCCACTGCAGTGCACCATTGTAATATACCTATTCTCTACTGCAGCACACCATTACAGTGTACCTATTCTCTACTGTAGCACACCATTGATATACCTATTCTGCACTGCATCACACCATTGTCATCTACCAATTCTCTACTGTAGCACACCATTGTAATATACATATTATCTACTGCAGGACACCATTGTAATATACCTATTCTCTACTGTAGCACACCATTGTAATATACCTATCCTCTACTGCAGCACACCATTGTAATGTACCTATTCTCTACTCCAGCACACCATTGTGATATACCTATACGCTACTGCTTCACATCATTGTAATTTACCTATTCTCTACTGCAGCACACCATTGTAATATACCTATTCTCTACTGCAGCACACCATTGTAATATACCTATTCTCTACTGCAGCACACCATTGTAATGTACCTATTCTCTACTGCAGCACACCATTGTAATATACCTATTCTCTACTGCAGCACACCATTGTAATCTACCTATTCTCTACTGCAGCACACCATTGTAATCTACCTATTCTCTACTGCAGCACACCATTGTAATATACCTTTTTTTTACTGCAGCACACCATTGTAATCTACCTATTCTCTACTGCAGCACACCATTGTAATGTACCTATTATCTACTGCAGCACACCATTGTAATATACCTATCCTCTACTGCAGCACACCATTGTAATGTACCTATTCTCTACTGCATCACATCATTGTAATCTACCTATTCTCTACTGCAGTACACCATTGTAATATACCTATTCTCTACTGCAGCACACCATTGTAATATACCTATTCTCTACTGCAGCACACCATTGTAATATACCAATTCTCTACTGCAGCACACCATTATAATGTACCTTTTCTCTACTGCAGCACACCATTGTAATATAAAAATTCTCTACTGCAGCACACCATTGTAATATACCTATTCTCTACTGGAGCACACCATTGCAATGTACCTATTCTCTACTGCAGCACACCATTGTAATATACCTATTCTCTACTGCATCACACCACTGTAATCTACCTATTCTCTACTGCAGCACACCATTGTAATATACATATTCTCTACTGCAGCACACCATTGTAATCTACCTATTCTCTACTGCAGCACACCATTGTAATATACCTATTCTCTACTGCAGTACACCATTGTAATATACCTATTCTCTACTGCAGCACACCATTGAAATATACTTGTTCTCTACTGCAGCACACCATTGTAATATACCTATTCTCTACTGCAGAACACCATTGTAATGTACCTATTCTCTACTGCAGCACACCATTGTAATATACCTATCTGCTACTGCATCACACCATTGTAATATACCTATTCTCTACTGCAGCACACCATTGTAATCTACCTATTCTCTACTGCAGCACACCATTGTAATATACCTATTCTCTACTGCAGCACACCATTGTAATATACCAATTCTCTACTGCAGCACACCATTATAATGTACCTATTCTCTACTGCAGCACACCATTGTAATATACCAATTCTCTACTGCAGCGCACCATTGTAATATACCTATTCTCTACTGGATCACACTATTGCAATGTACCTATTCTCTACTGCAGCTCACCATTGTAATATACTTATTCTCTACTGCAGCACACCATTGTAATCTACCTATTCTCTACTGCAGCACACCATTGTAATGTACCTTTTCTTTACTGCAGCACACCATTGTAATATACCTATCCTCTACTGCAGCACACCATTGTAATGTACCTATTCTCTACTGCAGCACACCATTGTAATATACCTATATTCTACTGCTTCACACTGTTGTCATCTACCTATTCTCTACTGCAGCACACCAATGTAATATACCTATTCTCTACTGCAGCACACCATTGTAATCTACCTATTCTCTACTGCAGCACACCATTGCAATATACCAATTCTCTACTGCAGCATACCATTATAATGTACCGATTCTCTACTGCAGCATACCATTGTAATATACCTATTCTCTACTGCAGCACACCATTGTAATATACCTATTCTGTACTGCAGCACACCATTGCAATCTACCTATTCTCTACTGCAGCACACCATTGTAATATACCTATTCTCTACTGCAGCACACCATTGTAATATACCTATTCTCTACTGAAGCCCACCATTGTAATATACCTATTCTCTACTGCAGTACACCATTGTAATATACCTGTTCTCCTTTTAACATTTTTCATACTGTTCACATTGAAAGCTAATATTTTCAGCTTTTAAGAACAATTAGTATAATAAAATGTTTATCCCTTTCCTTTCTTATTTTCTCTAAGCATTATGTTTTTGAATTGTATTTTCCTTTCTTTAACTCTTTCCTTATTGAATTATTTTTATTTCTTACTATGCACCAATCAGCTTCTTCCTCATTTCTCTCCTCTTGTTTCTTTTTCCTTGTTACTTTCTTTAATTTCATGTATAACCTCTTTATCAGTTATGTTTTTGTACATTTTCTTGTATAACACATTCTTCAGTCTCTTTCTCCTCTATAACTTCACTTTCATTTTCTTGCACATTCATTTCACATTCTAGACATAACTGAAAACTATTACCACATTTTTTGTCAGTCTCGAACCCAGGACCTTGGTAACACTAGTCTGTATGACCTACCACTAAGCCATGACTCTCATAATGTAATTTAAATCACATTTTATTTGCATTATGCCCCATTTTATCTCATAAATAACATCTTTTTTGACACATTCATTGATTAAATGATCATTTTTTCCACAGAAATAACAAGTGTTTGGTTGACCTCTGTATTTCACAAAACCTCTATTACCGTGAACATCAATAATACTAGGTACATGCATAATATTATCATTTTCCATTTTCAGTATTAATTCACATTCCCTTCCCCCGGTCCACAGTCATCTTTCATCGTATATTTTTGTAGTGTCTATTACTTCTTTACATATAGTTAACAAATGTTCTTTCAGTTCTTTTGCTTCAACTTCAGTTCTAAACTGGATAATTATTCTTGTTTCGTTTGTCTGTAAAAAGCTTGCACCACATATTCTGACCATGGATAAATATTTTTCTTTTGTTCATATGCACCCCAAAAAATTTCCATGGCCTGCCCAGTCTCAAAAATCAAGTCACAAAAGTCTCTTTATTAATTAAAATGAATGCTCTTACCTCTTTTGCTTTGACACCCAGAGGTGCTATGACACAGTCCCACACCTATACCTGTCCAAACTTTCTTCTTTTTTACAGCTCACATGTACTGTATACTTCTTTTTTGTTTCTTTTTTTTTTTTATTACTTCTTTGCTCCTTCTCCCACAGTTTGTGCATAAGTTTTTGTCTCTTGAACTTTTTATGGCACAGTCTTTTCTTCTCCTTTTTCTTCTTCTATTTTCTCCATGATGTCACTCCATGAAATTGCTGCTCTACTTTCTGGTTCACTTTGGTTTACCATTTCTTCCAAATAATCATCCAGCAACACTTCCGATTGGAGAGTTGTAATTATGCATTCTCAGAGGTAACTGTCTCTCCTTTAAACAATCTCATCTGAAAGTTTTCCTCTGAATCCATCTCTGTTACAGCTACAATCTCATTTTCTTCCAATATCACCGTTTTTTTCTGTACTCATAGCATCAGAAAAAAACTTCTGGTAGCGATTCTGCCATTTCAACTACATTTTCATTAACTTTCACTTCATTTTCCGCCAAAGCTGAATCAGCCATATTTTCTTCCTGTTCCTTCTGGCTGCCTCCGTGCCTGGACAGGAAACAGAAAGTCAGGATGTGTAACACACAAATCCTTTCCCAAACTACCAAGAGTAGGGGAAGTGCCCAGATGCCCTGACTAAATTTGCTTTAGTAATGTCAATACCATCTGGAGTCTCTCCTAAAAAGAGGCTACTAGCCTAGTTGGACTAACATGGCAGAGAAGGTTAAACAATTTTATTTTAATTGCATTTGTTTTTCAGGGTATACACTGATCGACATAGACCCTCTTCACAACCAACCTAAGAGTGGTGTCTAGTTAACTGATTTGCCCAGAAGCACACAGGTAGACAATGGAGACCATAACATCAAATCTTGTACATCTGAACCACAGGAAACAGTTCCTTAATCATCTAAGCCAACATTACTTTTTTACTTATATTTGTTTATTGGGTAAATGCACAAATATATTTAAATTTTCAGGTATTCTTCCTAAAGTATGTTAATGGGGAGAAATATTTGTCCCATTGAACGGTTGTGTATTTGGTGTCTTAGATTTTATGAAGAGAGAACTAAATCATTAAAAAAAAAGATTCTCAGCTGCTTGTCTGTTATTCAGCCTAGAACTGGGATCAAAATGATCTAAGCTAACTCTGTTTCAAATTGCATTGTATTGTGTTGGAAAAAGTACAATAGTATCTTATTTACTGGGCCCAGTGCTCACTATGGTTGGGCCATGGCTGCCTCACAGGATTTATTTTATAATGCCTCTTTGGGTGATATTTGTGTAAGACCAATGTGGGAATCACTAAATATTTTGCAAGACATTATAAGCGAGATGTGATCCATAGATCCAAGTTTTCCATTGGTGTCACCTTTATTTGGAACATTCTTTCCTGAGGAAAGAAGCTAGCTTGGCCAGAGTATATACGTCTTTCCTGCTAAACATAAGTGAAATTACAGTACTGAGTGCAAGTAACATTAAAATTATAGTGCTGAGTGCAAATAATATTAAAGTGCTGATGGCAGATTTTAGGCCCTTTCAACTTACCTCTGGTGTGGTGTCTTGAGTCAATCAGGGTAATCCCTGTAACCACTCCTACTTCCTTCTCTTTTCCCCCACCCCCCTCTTTTCCTCAAACAAGTTAAACTGCTACAATTCAGTACAGGCATCATTTTCACATCTAGGTGCTTAGGACCCCCCCCCCCTTCACTTGACTGACCTGGTGTGACTTAGTGTAAGTTTCTTCATTGTATGGATCTTTTACTGTTTTTTGTGTAACTGAATGACCTGCTGCTAAATTCGGATTCTGCACAGACTGCTCTATTTTTTTGCAGAGGCTCTATAAGTAGCTAGTGACTTTACTGAATTTATGTGGTAATATTTGTGTTGTACCTAGAGAAAGTGTATAATCAGAGCTCCTACTTGCTGCATGTGTTTTTAATGTTTAAATTGCACACACACATTGAAAAAGTGTTTTTTTTTTACTTGAATAACTTGGGCTAGCTATACCTGACATGCTTTTACTGGCAATTTTCCAGTTGTACACTTGTGAACAATTGATTTAGTTTTTCTGGTATATCTTTAAAATCTGGAAAGTGTTTATTTACTGCATTGCTCGCTTGCTTAGGCTTCTTAGCTATAAATCTTAGTTCATTCTGAAGTGTGCTACTTTACCCCCCACCCACAAACCTTTCTGAATGTATTATTATAAAATGACTGCCTGTTGTTGCCTTCATGCTTACCCTAGAATCTCTGCTTTTCTCTTTTCCTAGTTGAACTCTACATTTTACCTACAAAACGGAGGCTACTAGGACTGCAATTGGTCACCAAAACAAAATCAGTTTCTCTTAGCATTTAAGCAGAGTAGGTTGCACACAGAAAGCATTTGTTAAGCTTTCAGCTGTGTAATTAAGCAGGTCACAATTTTGGTCAACAATAGGGCTCTTTTTTCTACTTGAGTGTTTGCCTCCTTCCCCTGTAACTTAAGTAAATTGACTCTTACATTAAGAGGTATAATACTTAACTTATAGCTTTAGGACACCTTAGGAAACCTTGTAAACTGCAATAGCCCCGTGACATTCATCCTCACTATGCTCGGTGTCTCTTCGCTCCCCTCCCTACCCCCAATTCTCTCCCGCCCCCAGTACCTCTAAATTTAAAGTACTATAGCCACTCCCCCACTTTCAAGATCCTATCTGCTTTCATCTGGGATAATTACTCCCACCCCCATTCTTCTACCTACATTTTAATAGCACCTATCAGCTTCATCTGGCATTCTCCCATCCCCCTTCCACTACCTTTACCTCACCACTCTATCTTCTGGTGTTGCATCACCAGGTAAAACAGTTCCTTGACTCACTAGGTGAATCACAAATAATGATATACTCCTCTTTACTACCCCTATTATTCGCACCATACCTCCTTACTTTGTATGAAAACCAGTTTCTCTCGGAATTTCAGGTCCAGAAAGGCCATACTATCACCCCAGCTGTAAATTCTCCCACCTTCAACCATACTTACAGTACCAGGTCCTATCTAACATCTTGTTCAGTCTATCAACATCTCAACCCCAGGCACATTAGCTCTAGATCCATACACTACCACAAACTAATAAACAAATTTCTGAAGTGCATCACCAAGTATAGACTTAACCTAATACTTGGTGGTGATATTCACCCCAACCCTGGCCCACCTACTTCAGATACACATTCCCCTTCTACTTGCAATCTAAGCTACAAACCTACAATAAATAGGCCAACTAACTCTCTCCTAGCCTGTCATCTCAATATTAGAAGCATTAATAACCAGGTACATGAAATGCATGCACTTCTGGATGTCCACTCCCCTGAGATTCTCTGTTTATCTGAAACCTGATTAAAACCTAACACTACAGACAATGAAGTGTTACCACCTGGGTGCAACATACACAGGCTGGATCGTGCTTCCAGGAATGGGGGTGGGGTAGCTGTACTCTATAAATCTGAGTTGAATGTTACCATAGATGTAATACAATTACCTCAGATTAATAGCTCAGAGATTCTTGCCACCAAATTGCAACTTAATAAAAATAAATACATTAATATCATCTGTATGTACATTCCCCCAGGTAACAATATATCTACACATGAAGATATCCTGCACTGGCTATCATGTCACTATCCCCAAGAAACCCTACTACTTGGATACTTTAACATAGACTGGGGCACCTGTTCCTCAGAATCCCCAACCACTCATATTAACCTGCATGCATTTACACAAATCATATCCACCCCTACCAGGATAGGTAAACCCAACCAAAAAGAAAGCCTACTTGACTGGGTACTCATAAACAGTCACCCCCAACTGTACACCTCTGGTACCCTCCCTGATGGCCTAAGTGATCACCTTCTCACATATGTAAATAAGCACAAAGCCATTAACTCCCAACAACCCTTACTCAGAAATGTTACAAACAATAAAAGCTTTGACCCTGCCAAATTCCAACAAGAACTAAACTCATGTAATTGGTCTATTCTAAAACACCTCCTCTTAGAGGAAACAGTAGCATAATTTAACAACAAATTCCTTGAGATCCTTGATTTGCATGCACCTGTTCGTTCAAAGAGAGCAAAGGCAAAAACTGTGCCATGGCTTTCTGAAGAGTCTAAACTCAAAATTACCTTTGAAACAAAGCATGGGCTTTAAGGCGTTCTTCTAAAGAACCCCAAGATCACATTAAACACAGGCAATCCAGGAACAAAACTAAAAAATCCATTTTACAAGACAAAAAACAATACTACTGTAATTTACAGACAGTAAACCAAATAACCCTGAGAAGCTTTGGGCAGGTTTAAATAATCTACTACATCCTGGAAAACTTCAACCCCAATCCCTGCTGCTACTATTGATAAAGCTCCTGAAGATGTTTCTGACAGTTTTAACCGATTCTTTACTGAGACAATTCAAGCCCTAGCTAGCCAACTACCTCCTAGCTCCTCTGGTCCTGAAAGTACCACCCCTAGAAACCTACTCGCGTTCAGCTTCCAACCAGTTGCCACTTCACTTATCCGTACCTTGATCAAAAAACTAAAACCCACTACACTTTCTGCTGATCAACTCCCTGCCGAGTACCTACAAAAATCAGCTGATGCTATTGCTTATCCCACCTCAATACTAATCAATCGAACCATAGTAGAAGCTAAAATCCCCACCATCCTGAAAATATTGAACCATAGTAGAAGCTAAAATCCCCACCATCTGGAAAATATCCTATGTAATCCCACTTCACAAAGGAGGTAGCTTTACTGAACCACACCCTCACAAACTCCCCTTGAGTAACTTGTTCCCCATTGGCCCTTTTTTTCAATTATAATGGAATTCCCAATACTATTCTAGCATGTCCAAAGGTCAATTGTCAAATCTCCTCTCCGGTCCAGCTGGTGAACCTGGGAATCTTGAGGCAATGTTACAACTGCCTCATGTACACAGACAACCCTCTCCTCCTCCCAACAAATTCCAACACATGTGAGAGATGCAACCATATAGCCAAACTGCAGGCTAAGCTCTCTTAACTCAGTACTGGTGTAACCAGTCAGGAGGAGAAGGAAACCACACTCACTACAATTCCAGTCTCACATAGACCTACCATGACAGCAAACCAAACACATAAACATACAAAAACATACTTGGAGGCTGTAAATAAAAATCTGCCTAAGCAGCAGAGACCTCCAAAGCAGACACCCAAGCAACCGCTACCCCAAAACAAAACACGTGCAACACATAGCTCACAAAGCCAGTGTGCCGAACAGTCACAGCCCTTAAGGCTAAACAACACACCTGATACACTTGTAATAGGTGACTCTATCATCAGGCACACTGACGTCCCGCTCACCAGGCTGAACAAGGAGAAGGTCACAGTGAGCTGCCTGTCAAGCGCTAGGATCCGCCACATAACACAAGCACTCAGGTCACTCCAAGGCAAGTACAAATATGACTCAGTCATTGTCCATGCTGCTGTGAATGATCTGAGACGTACCTCCCTGGACTACATGAAAAGAGACATAGAGGAGCTCTCTGAGCATGTAGCCCAGGCCGGTATGACCCTGACCTTGAGTAGCATCTTACCCTCACCAAGAATGATGCCACAGTATGAAGACAAGATGATCAATTTCAACAATTGGCTTAAATATTGGTGTCATTCAAAAGGGATCCAATGCCTGTCAGCCTATGATGACATGCTCGACAAGCCACGATGCTTCGCTAGGGACGGCTTGCACCTGTCACCCCTGGGCTTTTGGATATTGGCAAATACTCTTGCTACCCCCATAGTGCCTTTTTTAGGCAAGGCTCAAAAGACAAACCCACCTCCATAGGTATCACAAGGGATAAGAAACTAAGAGTAATGCTACTCAATGCCAGAAGTCTAAACCTCAAGATGCACGCACTCAAAACTCTCCTTAGCATGGAGAACATCAATATCTGTGCAGTAACAGAAACCTGGTTCAAGGCTCTTGAGAGCACCCCAGCACTACCAGGTTATACCTCATACCATGCTTTTCGGCCCCAAAACTTGGACCAAACCACAAAAGGAGGGGGGGGTATCAATATTCGTCAAAGATACCCACACCTCCAGGTTGGTGGCACATCACGAAGCATCAGAGACTATCCATGTGCAACTAACAGTGGGTAAAACTGCCTTCCAGTTTATAGCCTGCTACAGACCACCCTCCCAAACCCAGGAACCCCACTCGGCCTTCCTGAGAACACTGGAAAATATGAAGGTCTCTCCAAACATCATTATATTGGGTGACTTCAACTACCCAACCATAGACTGGGAGCATTACTCTAGCTCCAACACCCTAGCCCAAAGGTTCATAGAATTTATAAACTCAAATGCTATGGAACAACTTGTTACCACTCCCGCAAGAGGGGAAAACATACTGGATCTGATCATCACCAACATGGGGGACTCTATGCTCCAGACCAGAAGTGTATCCCTCACTGGTAAGATCAGACCCTAAACTAATCTCACTGGATATTCACATCCCGACCCCACCCCATGCCCAGAAAACCACAGTGAAAAACTTCTCTAAAGTAAATTTCACACTCCTCAAAACTGAGGTGGAATCCTTCAAAGCCCCCGGGCCTGTGGATAATACGGCCCAGACCACAAAATCCTTTATAAACACATTCTATGAACACCTTCAGGAATGCATGGATCATGCAATCCCAAATAAAACCAAGACCCAATCCTCCAAAGGCAGACGTCCTGTCTGGTGGACCCCAGCCATGAACAAACTATACAATAGAAGGAGGAAGCTACTACATGACAGAGCAAAATCCCAAAAAGGGAAGGCATCTCGGATCAGTATTAGCAAAAAACTACGGGCACTCATAAAATCGTCTAAGGCCAGCTTCGAGAGAAAAATTGCACAGGACACTAAGGATAATCACAAGGCTTTCTTTAGTTATGTTAGGAACCTGGGTGGGAATTCCCAGATATGCTCAGAATTAGTCCAAAATGACAAAAAATACACTGAACCCACAGATATTGCCAACATCCTAGCTGACAGGTTCAGCGCAAACTCCCCCCCTCCCCACCAAAAGGGCTAATATCTATCCCAGCAGAGTGCTGCCCCCCTGACATCTCAGATGCTCAGGTAAGAGCTGCCCTCTCCAAAGCAAGAAACACAGCATCAATGGGACCAGACGGTGTCCCGGGCTGTGTCCTACATGAACTCCAAGTAGAGCTAAACCCAAACATAAAACTACTGTTCAATCTCAGCCTTATTACAGGATATGTACCCAAAGAGTGGCGTACAGCAACAGTGGTCCCTCTCCACAAAGGTGGTGTCTCAACAGATCCTGGAATCTATCGCCCCATAAGTCTCACTAGCTTGGTCTGCAAAGCTATGGAAAGGATCATCATGGACCTTATAAATAAAGATATTGGGGACCTACAGACACTGGATCCTACCCAGTTCGGCTTTGTTAAGGGCAGATCCTGCCTCTTAAACCTGGTTGATTTCTTTGAAATAGTCACTAAGGCCATTGACAAGGGGAAGGTGGTCCACACAGCCTACCTGGACCTCGCAAAAGCCTTTGATACAATACCCAACTTGGGCATTATAGATAAGCTCACCAGCTTAAATATAAACCCCTATGTCACTAGATGGGTTGCAAACTGGCTCAAGGACAGAACCCACATGGTTAGAATAGCTGTAGCCATGTCAGACTCCAAACAAGTTACAAGTGGCGTCCCACAAGGCTCAGTCTTGGGACCTCTCTTGTTCGGTATATATTTCTCGGAGGTACAGGCCAACATGGAAGGACTGTGGCTGACCAAGTTCGCAGATGACTGCAAACTGGGTGCCATAATAGACTCTCCAGCTGACACAAGCATCCTCCAAAAGAGCCTCATAGAAACAGACAACTGGTGCCAGAGCCATGGCCTCAAGCTAAACGCCAAAAAGTGTATAGTCATCCCCTTTGGCAAAAACAAAGTGTCCACAAATTACCACATAGGTGGTAATCCATCAAGTACAGAAGAAGTAATTAGGGACCTGGGGACCCAAGTTGATAGCAATCTCTCATTTGACAACCACGTAGCCAAAGTGGTTAGAAAAACATTTTATATAGCCCACCTAATCATGAAGGGATTCACATCTAGATCAGAGGAGGTCATCGTGCCTCTTTACTCATCCCTCATCAGGCCCATAATTGAGTACAATGCCCCTTTTGGGATGTACCTTACGAGACACCTGCAGCAACTGGAAAGACCCCAAAAGTACCTCACCAAGAGGATCAAGGGACTCAAACAGATGCCGTATGCTGCCTGGTTAAAGAAACTCCAGCTCTACTCAGTGGCATACCGCCTGCTCAGAGGCGATCTGTGCCTGACGTATAAAGCCATGTCCAACCCGGAATTAATGGACATGCTGCACCTCAGAAAATCCAAATCCCATCGAGCTACATGCTCGAGGGACTTAAACCTCAGCACTGAAATAAATAGGACATGCTGGAGGGACAGATTCATAACCCAGAGTCTCCCTTCACTCTGAAATAAAATCCCAATCCAGGTTAGGCAGAGTCCCTCATTGACTCTCTTCAAGATGAATCTTGATGAGTGGATGGAAGATCGTAGGTTTACCCCGGGTATCACTTCTGTGTCACTGTTAGACAGAGGCACAGTATACTAACCTCGAAAAAGGGTATAGCAAAATTAATTTAAAATGGGTGGCGAAAGCCATACACACTCTGGCTAGGCTTATAAATGCCCTAGGGCAGATAACCTAGTATGAACCTATGAACCCATGAACCTATGAATTCTCCAATTATAGGCCAATAGCTATACTCTCTCCACTTGCAAAGATTATGGAAAATATTATTCATAGACAACTCATGCACAACCTAATCCAGAATCACCTTATGGCAGACACTTAACATGGCTTCCATTCTCAAAAAAGCACTACTTCAGCCCTCCTAGCCTTTACCAACACCATAAACCATAATCCCAACAATAATTATATATCCTCAGCCCTCTTCGTGGATCTTTCCAAGGCATTCGATATTGCTGATCGCCAACTTTTAATTCACACCCAGCAAACATTCTGTCTAGATACCTATAGCTCTTCAGTGGTTTCAATCCTACCTGAATGGTTGACAGCAGGCTGTCCTCTAGCAGAACAAACTCTCTAATCTTCTACCTAACACCCTTGGAGTACCACAAGGCTCTATACTAGGGCCCTTGCTGTTCTCTATATTCATTAACAACCTTTATACTGTCATCCCAAAAGTCAGCTGTATCCAATAAGCTGATGACTCTACTCTGATTTTCTCGGCCACATCTCCAATAGAGTTATGGTCAGCTACCCAGACCACCTTTAATACAATAGAAAACTGGCTT
This sequence comes from Protopterus annectens, assembly GCF_019279795.1. Lineage (NCBI taxonomy): Eukaryota > Metazoa > Chordata > Ceratodontiformes > Protopteridae > Protopterus > Protopterus annectens. The sequence continues at coordinate 1,092,481,210 of NC_056729.1, read as the reverse complement.
TCTGAACATTGTCTGATCCTAAATCCCAAAAAAACTAAAATGCTGTTATTTTCACCAACACATAGGTCTACCGCTTTCACCTTTACCATAAATTCAAATGATGGCACAATAATCTCCCCTGACCCCTCTACAAAACTATTAGGTGTCATCATAGATAATAATCTAAAATTTGACCTACATGTTAACCAAACTATCAAAACCATCAATAAAAAACTAGGGTCACTTTACAGAATAAAAGCTTTCCTAACCCCTCCAGCTAAAATTGCCATAGCTCGCTCTCACCTTCTTTCAACCCTTCTGTATGCATCCCCTCTACTCTCGAATTTAAACAAGACTGTCCTTAACAAACTCTCAATTTGCTACAACCACATTGCCAGGTTTGCCACTGGGCTGCCTTTTAGGACAATCTAAATCAGCTTCGGTGGCTTGAGCTACCCAGCCTAATCCAGTATAACCAACTGATTATGGCCTATAAAATCCTGTATAATCCGGACAATACTCCTACACTTAAAAATATTATCACCCCCTATAACAATCCTAGACCGCTTTGATCCTCTAACAAACTACTAATTCAGACTAGCAAAACTAATAACACAGCCGGTGACTCTCTCTTTGGAAACTCTGTAGGTAGACCCTGGAACTCTCTTCCAGCTGATATTACCTTACTTTCTACCTTAGGTCAATTTAAAACTAGACTCAAACAACATTTGGCACTTAACTGGCTATGTCAATGTATCAAGACTGGCTAACTCTCTCTAGAATGTGTAAAAATCTGTTAACCAGTTTACTGTGTAATTTAAGTTAATCCAGATTTACGCTCAGGATTAACTCTAACCTGTGGAACTTGTTTAACTTGCTTACTTATGTAATCACTGTAAATAGTCTGTTTGTAATATTTAATGCTGGTATTATGTAATGCTGTATCTGATTATCCATGGAGCTTTTCTCCCCGGGCCTCTGCTGAAAATGGACATGTATCCAGTCGGACTATCCCAGTCAACAAATGTAAAATAAAATAAATAAATAAAATAAATAAGGAGGATGGAACTACAGTATCAGATACAAAAGTTATGTACTTGCCATAACAATAGGCTCTGGATTAGAACCTATTTTGTCAGAACCTTTCCCTCCAGCCATCCACCAGCCTAATCGTGGCAGTCTTTTCCAGTGGATCCCTTGAATGTCTGTATATTTTTTATATCATTCAATAATTCTATGGATTTCCTCTCCAGCAACAGAGTTTTTGGTTCCAGTCTCAAGGATGCCAACCTTGATCTTTTCAGTGTCAGTTGTGACCTTGAAGCCTGTGCTAATAATGACCTCTGTGATTTTGATTTTTAACATTTAGGTCAATCTTTATCAAGTCATTGCCTCAACCTTGATATTGCTGATATTATTGCTTCTGGCACTGATAGAATTTTCAGCAGTGGTGCTAGAGCTGGAATCTCAGTGCTAATACCAGTACCTACTTATTCTGTCAATGTTAGGCCCAGTCTACCTGTTCTCAGGGTTTTCAGCACATAATCTCTCAGCAGTAAAGCAGCAATTGATGTCAACAGCAAGTCTGTCAACTCCTGTGGTTTAGTTCCTATTGATGCTGTATGTCCAAGATTCAGTGATGGCACCTGCCCCTAAACTGGACCAGCCTCATCTTAAGCTCTTCTCACAGCACCATATCTCATAGCAGCTCATAGAGACCCTAAACCTTCTGGAGCTGGACTGTCACCTGCTCCTTACATAACCTCTTCTTTTTCATCAGAATGTCTCCCTTTGGAAAAGACTTAAGACAGCCCTCTACAGGATGAAGCATATTAAGTCCTATTTGGAATTCATCAAAGCTGTCAAAGAAGACAATGAAGATGCTAATTCAGCTGCATCCACCCCACATGCCCCCACATTTAGGAAGCATTCAGAATTTATGCCACATAGGAGGTGAAGTCCTACAAACACAGTATCTACCATGAAGACGCTGCTGCAGAAGGCCTCTACTAGCAGTACTCTTGGGTAACATATCCATTAGATGACATCTTGAAATGTGCAACTAATGAGGCTTGGGAGAACCAGAATGCTCTGGTTATTAACCTTAAGAAGTTTGGCTACATTATTTAACCATAACCAGCAAGACAGTGGGAATTTTAGAGAGAGAGACACACACAGAAGTCTGTCAACAAGGGTGATGAACACACTACTGAAGTGATTATATGCATCCACTATAGTTATTTAATGGTTGCAGAATTATTCCTCTCACACAGTACATTTCAAATGTCACATATCTATTGACCTTTATCAGATTGACATATAAAAGACAAACTCCTCTCCCAGTTCCCATCTCCTTCAACCATGATCAGTCTTACAATATGTGTATTATTTAGTGCCACAGAATATTTTGACAAAGCTCTGGGAGTCTGTCAGTTGGTGCAGTGGGTTAATGCTATGCACTGTAGTTCTCATGGTATGAGGTTTGATTCTTCAAGTCTTCATTTATCTACTGTATTACCTTGAACAAGTATGTTTGTACTGGATTGCTCCTAAAAAGGGTCTGTGTGTCCAGTGGGCCTGTCTGGTTAACAAATGGGCAGTGTTATTATTATCTGGTATTACTGTATATGGGCACATGAGATTCAGTCTGAATAATTTTGTGAAGGACCCAAAGACAACCTTTATGAGAATTCACCTTTGATGGATCCTAGATATTTCTTCTTTAAATAAAGAAATATCTCATGAACATGTGGAAAAGACACTAAGAGTGTTTCTCTATGGGTACATTTTTTCAGATAACTACATATGAGATGGGAACAGATGTAGTTCAGAGATGTTACACAGAAAAAAAAAAAACAAGCCAAAGACAATAAGAAACTGTAAGGAAATCAAGTAACCAATGTGCCTTTCAGAAGGGTCATGAATCAAAAGGCAAGGGAACCTGGGAGTCAGCAGGGAGCTATAACCTGCCTGAAGGTGAAGAGTAGCAGTTCTCAGGCCTTGTCTGACTCTGAAGGCAGTTGAGGGTTATCTGCCCCTCCAACTTTTTTTTCCATGGAGACTCAGCATTACAGCAACTGAAATTTATCATGATAGACAAGTGAATCAGGAATCTGACAACAAGAGGTTTCATGAGTCATTCTGAGGGCTCAGGCAACACATCATATGCCACTGTCTCTTCCCATTCTTTGATGTCCAATCTCATCAAAAATATTTGCAAGAAAGGAGGTCCTGAACCTCTTCAGAAAAAGAGCTATCTAAGATATGCTTTTTGACCTCCAGGAAATTTACTTCTACATCAAGATCACAAAGATGACCAGAGGTTTATCTCTTTCTTGGTAGGAGTAACTCATTACCAGTTCCAGTCTCATGTGCCTTGACTAATCCCAGCCTCCAGGGAGTTTAACATATCTACACATGCAATAGTAGCCCAGCAGAGATTGCAGGGAGACAATATTTTCAAATATAGGGATTAATGGCTCCTAGCTGCACCTTTGATTCAGACTTTAACTGTAGTAAGGAAATCACTGTCTGATATATTCCGCTTTCTTAGTGTTAATATATACTATACAAAATAAGAGATACTCCAATTCTAGCTACTGGCATTTATCAGTGATAACATGAGCATGTTTTTTATAGGGCATTACTTCCAGTTGAGAGAATACAAAGAGAACCCCCTTATTTTGGGTTTCCAAAGAATTTCACCTTGCCCTTGTCTCATGATTATAGGTCTCAGGGTCCATCACCTGATGATAATGCACATTTGTCTTCACACGAGAATGCTAAAATGAATATTAAGACTCTATTGGCTGCAGATATCTGACTCTTCATTGTATCAAGTTGAAATCTCCAGTGTATGAGATCTAGAACCTTCAGATGGATGTCACAAACTTACCAGTGGATATCAGTTAGGTCATGTTATCTAGATATTTTCTGAAACCATGCAATGTAACAGCATCCTAGAGTCAGCCTAGGGTGGATTGGTAATTTTAATGAGCAGTTAGGCCATGGCATCTCGATATTTTCTGAAACCATCCTATATACCAGTATCCCACAGATAAGAGTATCCCTTCTTATCTTTCAAGCTTTTCAGGGCTCCATTCCTGAAAGTGAGGTTGTCATCCATTCCAACAATATGGCTTTGGTTTCATGCATCCACAATGAAATGCAATCTCAATCCTATGCATTCTGGTCAGAAGCAATTAGGGTTTCAGAATGGTCCATTCAATCCACGTGCTGTCTGGCAGCAAATTGTATACTGATAGTGGTTAGTTTTCTAGTGGACAGGCTCAGTCATTATTTAGTGATGCCTCACAAGTGTCCTTAAATTCCGCATGTGCTCAAAGGTTGTTCCAAATGTGAGGCAAGCCTTGATGTGATCTGTTTGCTTTCTGACCAGCATCAAATGTGGCAACTACTTCTTCTTCTTTCCTGCAAACACCATTGGTAAGACATATATAAAACAACTAGGCCCACTTCTCTATTTGGGACACAGACAGAGCACCTGACCTTTTATTAGCCCCCATATCAGCCATACTAAATTATGTGTCTTAGATTTTTGATAGTTGAATGACTTTTTTTCTTCTCCAAAGTGCAATTGTTTCTAATTTCAATGAGTTCTATAACTCCTCTTCTCTGGAAACCTAAAGATCTTTTGCCTGAAGGGTCCAGTCATTCCTAGACCTCCTTGATGGAATCCTGTATCCTCACGGGACTTGTACTTTCCTTGGAAATCACTTATTGTGTCTGACATTACTGCCCAGAGAATTACTGAGATACTCTCATTGTCTGTCAGTCCCCCATATGTTGTATTCCATAGGGTTGGGGTCACTCTCCATACTAATCATGTGTTTACGATAAACTTGATACTCAGCCCAATCTTAATCAGTCTGTATACTTACCAGTGCTTTTTGACAGTATTCTGACCACAGAGAATATCTCCTGTATTGTATAGAAGGACACCATCAGTTGAGGCTTTATGCTAAGAGGACAAAGGCTATCTGCAATGATAGGCAATTATCTGTCTCCTTTTCCATTGGAATGTATGCCATAAAGTTTTAAAAATGACCTTGGCTTTGATTGTGTTCATTGCAGTTATAATAATATAACAAGCATCTTGATTCAGTATCAGACTCATTTAACTAGAAGAGTTGATATGTCTGCAACTTATTTCAGAAACAGAGATCTGACAATATCTCTGCAGCAGCTATATTGGCTACACTGAATACTATTGATAAAATCTGGGTATGATATCTGTGTCCAGGTCTTCCTATAGGATCAATGAAATAAATGGATTATTGCCTTAATGAGGACTACTAGGGAGTAGTTGTTTGCTACTCTGTCCTGATGTTACAGTTGTTGGATTTCCTCTATAAAGAATAAACGTAGGTTGTGATTAATATGGCAGTAGCTATATTTCCATAAGGTCTATCATATCAGAAAGAATATATTTCACGTGGAATGCTAGTGAATATTATTTACAGAAGAGATGGGCACTAGACTTTAGCAGTAATTTGAGCCATAGATGTGAACTTTGCACCATCAATCAACAGAACAAGATGAAGAAGAGCTTGCTTCACAACAGCCCCTGCAAGGGCTGCAAGAGAACCTAGAGACAAAATTGGAAGTAGTCCAACAATTTCAGATATACCTTCAGCACATTCATCTGGAGTTCAAAAAATGAAATCATCAATACATGGCCAGACTAAGCACAAATGATAGGTGGGTGAGCTACGAGCTGCAAGATCACTGTTTGGAAACTGCTTATTCTGCACAATTCAAGGGAAAGTGATGAATTTCAAACTGATAGATTTTCAAGGTTGATCCTGCACATTCTAAGGTAGAAGTTGTGTGGCGAAGCACAGAGTTCCACAATCATTACTGCAATTCATTCTGTCAGATGAATAAAATGCTAAAACTAGGATGGCTTTTCAGGGGCAATCCTGCAGCCAGGTTAACAGTTAGACCTCACTGTATAATTATAAACACAACTGTTTACTGACATCCAGCCATCCACAGACAAGACAAAAGATGTGATGGGAAAGTTACTTTGTTACACCATAACAAATCAGTTGATAGATATGGTTGCCCTTGTTGTACTTGAGGCCTAGTCATACATGAGTTGTCTAGGTGTCAAGATGACACCACCAAAAGTTCTCAAATTACAAACTGGGCAAGCCTGTTTCTGCCTTGTGATAAATATTCAGAGTAGTCTTGCAAGGATCAGTAGTAGCAGTCCCTAAGTTAACAATTAATAACAGCATTTGAATTAGCTTACCACATCTCAATATGCATTTGTTACAGGCTTCAATGCTGAATCACAGTAACACATTCATTGGAAGATGGAAGGAAAGAATCTGAATCCAACGCCTAGGTAAATGGTTGTGAACTTAGAGTGAATCTTTTTGAAACCATTGTTATCTGGCTCAGAGAAACAGTCATCACTAAGGAAAAAAACACAGATAGAAGTAATGCACCCAAACCGATTCAACTCTGTATTTCAGAATTACACTGACTATGCCATATATGCATTTGAAATTTGGAGCATTGTCAGTGCAATTAATTTATTTACAAAGAAAAACAGCAGCAGTAGTGATACAGCAGTTCTGGTAACAAAGCTAACCTTTGGTCTTCTTCAACTTTGAGGATTACAAGAAATGTTAAGTATCTAACCAGAACCTGCAATTTTGTTAATAAACTTCATGCAGATGCCACATTAAGAGACACACATGCTGTGTGTTTAGGAATGTGGGGTTGACATCCTTAATAAAGAATCTGGATGCAATTATAAATTACACCCTGATTTCTAAACAGAAATTCCACTGCTTAAATAATGTGTTTTGATGTCATTTCCTTACAAGTGAGCTCAAGTCATACACTTGTTTTCTTCTAAAGGCAGATTTCACTGACAAAGAATATGTGATAGCAGTTCAAGATTTCAATGCCTATTCAGAGAAATGTGTTTTACCCATTATAACAGATTAGTCATATTATAAAGACTACACTACAAAGACATGCATCTGGAGTCTTTCTCCCTGGGCCTCCGCTGAAAATTGGCTTCATTCCAAGTAGGACTTTCCCGGTTAACAAATGTTAAATAAATAAAAAAATAAAAATACAACATTTCAAAAGGTCTCTATCCAATAAACATTTTAACTTTTTACTGTCATAGTTATTGGCTTAATTAATCTGATTTCATTGTAAATAACTGATGTTACTATAACTGGAACAAAAATATTTGTAAATTAAAGTTGACATTGTGAAGTTGACCTTCACCCAAAATACAAAGACTAATGTGTTCCCAGTGTGTAGACTGTGCCCTGCACACATCTACTTGTTAAATATACTGAGGTCACTCATACTGGGGTAAGCGGAAAAAGTTCCTCTCAGTTACTAGAGTTGTCATATGCAACTAAGTTGTTTTAGACCAAATAAATTCACAGAATTGTCTCTTAGACATGTCAGTGTCATTTAAAACAGTTTTCCCAATTAATCCTTTCTTTTGTCTGGACTTCCAGGTTTTGATCAAGCTGTGCTTGCTCCACCTATTACCAGTCTAATATTTTTTATTGTGCTATCTCTGCTTTTTTCTGTACATATCTGAATGACATTTTCCATTATCACAGACTAAATAATGTATTTATATGCAAAGAAGTGCATTGCCATTTAATTTTTATATGTATGTAGTACAGCTTTGCTTTTAGGCTTGTATTTGTAAATTAGATTTGCCCAGTATTGGCCAGTCCATTTAACAAAGTACAGTAAATGAACCAAATTAAAAAATATTCAATTATATGACAGTTATTTCATCTTCTACCCCATCTCTCGAGTCTGGCAGTTATAACAGTGGCTTAAGCCACTGAACTTTTAATGCCCTGCTTATTGTAACCAAGTGTTTGGCCTAATAAACAAAAAGCAAATGTTCAAACCCTACGCACACACCCCCACACCCTACCTAACTAAATATACCAACTCTGAGATTTCACTACAGTGGGGAAAATGGCAAATCCCAGATGATGGCCAAGTGCTTTTTTTCCCGTGGGAAAAAAGTCGCTGATGTGGCCAGGCAGTGATTACAGAGCTCACTGTTTACTTGTCAATGAAGATGTGTTCACTGAACTTGTCTTTCGACAAGATAATATAGACCCAGGCTTTGTTTATATGTACTGACACTCCTCCTCCTTTTCTCTGTCCTGTATTGGTATATCCTGGGAATGGGTTTATTTACATCACTACACCAAATTTCTGTCTCCATCACTATATCATATTTTTACCAGATATCTTTGCCTTTAAATCCTGTATCTTATTGTCAGGCTACTTGAATTGCTTAAACAACATTTTAAATTATGCATTTGTTCTTTACTAATATAATCCACTATTACGTTTCTTAAAAAAGGTTTGTATTAGCCTTATAATATTTTTTTAGCAGATTCCTATTCCCTGATTGCTCTATCTTATAGCAAAATACATTTTCTGACATGAACAGTTCCTCCCATGTTATAATAGTTTTGATTGTTTTCTTCAGTCATTCTCTTCTTATTCTATTAACAGTTTGTAAACTGTTCTACTGCTTTTAATTACACCCTATTATAATACGGTGCTATTACAACATCACAGAATAAAAGTTTAAAGCCTAGTTTCTCTCCTAACTTTATAATCTTTGCAACTTCAAGTCATGCCTGTTGAATTCTACCTTGATATCAGCAAAGTAAATGCTGGGAGCGTTGGGATGGGCAAAAACAGAACCCTAAGTGATGCCACTAAAAAATGTATTTTGTGAAGAAAAGATTTCTCCATCCTACCCTGTGTCAGTTTTATCCATGAAACAGCTGGCTATCCCAAAAATTGTGATTTGGGAGAGCTTGTCTATACTTGCATATGGAACTGAAATGAAAACTTTACCCAGGTCTAGACAGACAATGTGGACAGAGTATGTCATGTCTATGGCTTCAGTGACTCTTTTGAAGAAGTCGGTTAGATTCAATAGCCATGATCTGCTTTTAACAAAGCCAAATTGATTTGGGTCAGTGGACTGAAAAATCCTTGTGTCATCATTAATAAGGACAGCTATGAAATCCTTCGACACTTTACAAATGATATCCTTATGTAGTGATACCACTGTGACACTTCTCCAAGCGTATGATGCATTACCAATGGGTAAGCTAAGGATGAATAATTACAGAAAGGATTGAACAAAGCTGTGTTACTAGGAGAGAGACTAGTACATTGTCTAGATGTATAGAAGCAGAATGATCATTATTATCTTGAATAGTGGAAATAGAACTTGATAAAGGGAAATTCTGGGGGTCTTGTAGTTTTGTGGGCATTAGCAATACTGAAGGAAAGCTGGTTCTTGAATGCTGAATCCAGGAAGTCTTCCAAAGAGAGAAGAAGTGCAAAAAAAAGGTGGGAGATAGAAAAGTCAAACTAGGCAAAGAAGGAACACTGCCTGGCTAAGAAAGACACTAAAAGAGGAGTTGCAGTAACAAAGAATAAGGCAAAAGAGGCACTCTATGAACTTCTGGAAAGTGACTCAGTATCTGGCACAAAGGAACTCTATTAGGTTGCAAGGCAAAGACAGAAAGATAAAGATAAAGACGGGAGTCATTAGACACCCTTTATAAGGCATGCCAGGTTTAACCTCCTCACCAGCCCACAGGACATCAAAGGCAGATGGAAGAAGTACCTCTAGCAGCTTCTGAATGAAGAAAATATTAAAGATGCTGTACTACCTCAGACAGAGCCACAATGAAAGAAGAGGAGGAGCCCACCCTAAAAGAAGTAAGAATGGCACTAAAGAAAATGAAGCCAGGGAAAGCAACAGGGCCAGGGTCAGATGAGGTCACAGTAGATATATTCTCATGATGTTGGCTGAGATAGGGGTGAAATGGCTCCTGAGGGTGCTCATAATAATGTGCAGAGAAAGGCAAAGCCCAAATAACTGTTAAAAAAGGACACTAGTGCAAGTGTACAAGAGTAAAGGACAGTACAGAAGTATCAAACTCCTGTTACACTGCATGCATGTTCTGGAGAGGGTGATTGATAAAAGAATATACAGAGTAATAGAAAGTAAATAGAGGATGAGGAGTTTAGATTCAGATCAGGATGCAGCACAACTGACTTGATATTTGCAGTGAGACAGATAGTTGAGAACAAGCTAAAGATGAAGTAATCGTCCAACTGGGCAATCCTAGACTTGGAGAAAGCATAAGACAAGGTTCAAAGAAATCTGATTTGGGCAGTACCAAGGTGGTTTCAAGTCCAAGAAACATTGGCAGAATTAGTGCAGGTTATGTACAAGAACCTAATGGTTCAAGTACAAACAGTGTTCGATCTCACAGAAGGATTTCCAGTGGGAGTGGGTGTGCATCATGATTCAGCCCTGAGCCCACTGCTGTTCATACTGGTGATGGACTACATCAGCAAACAGGTCAGAGGGGACAGATCTAGAAAGCTGCTGCATGCAGATGGTGTTGCCTTACAGGCAGACACTGAGCAAGAACTTCAGTAAAAGATAAGGGAATTTAAAGGCACATGAGATGAAACTGTTTGCAGATAAGACAATTGTAATAGCAGCAAATTGGTGAATTAAGCAGAAGTTAAAATGAGGTAGAAGGGAAAATAGTGGACCACTTTCATAGTTTCACTTGTCTGGGAGGGGTTGTGCAGGAGAATGGAGCTCTGAAAGAGGAAGTCAAGGCTAGAATCAGAGGGACTGCAACCAACTGGCACAGAGTGTCAGTGGTAGTGTATGATTGAACAATTCCAAGGAAGTTGAAACAGTGATGTGACCAGTATTACTGTATGGTAAAGAAACCTGTGCAGTAAAGGCACAGCAGCTGTGGAAGCTAGAGGTGATGGAGATGACGTGCCTAAGACAGGTGGTAGGATGCACACTGGGACAGACAAAGAAATGAAGATATCAGAAAAGAGTACAATAGCAGTAGCTCCAAAAGCAGAAAAGGTGAAAAAGAATAGATTACAGTAGTTTGGGCATACATGCAGAAAAGCTAAAAGAAATCTGGTGAAGGAGATTTAGGCCAGGTAGTAAGAAGGCAAGAGAAAATGAGGGCATTAAACAAATGCAACTAGTAACCTGGTGAAAAACTGAGTTGTTGTTGTTGTGTCTTTCAGCTTTTCACGGTTAGGGGTCGCCACAGCGGAACTCTGGTCCACTAATGATTGGCAGTAGATTTTGACATGCCGACTTGCCAGGTCTGATGCACAACCTTCAACGAAGGTACACCCATTCACACATGTCTCCACACAGAAGACGCCCTAGCTGAGAATCAAACCGGACAGTGTCTTACTATGAGACAACGCTACCGCAGCACCACCACTGTAAACTCACCAAAAGCAATAAACAACACTCAGCATGGCAGAACAGAAAGCCAATAAAGGATCACACCCCTTGCTAGGTAGCACAGACCACACCAGTGCTGTGTAAAAAATGAATTTAATGTAAGAACAGATTAAGCGCTTTTGTTTCACTACAGGAAACATCATCAGAATAAAATACATTATCATCAAACACTTTAAATAATCAGTATAACATATTCAATGATTAAAACGAACTCCAAAAACAGAGCCTCATTGGTTGACTAAAATGCCTATCATTTAAAAATTAACACTTAAAGTCCCATTTTCCTTAAAAAATACTTTTCTTTTAACAAATGACTTTCTAAAATGACAAAACTTTATTTGATATATATATATATATATATATCTATTATATATATATATATATATATAATATATATATGGGTCCACTTCACACGGTCGACTTTTCACAAAGTTGACTTTCATATGGCCGAGACCATATTGTAAAGTCGACCATGGGGAACTGCTATCTCCGTATAGTGTGGAATGAGAAAATTTCCCTCTTCTGCACTGTAGTGCAATCTCAGAGTTGGAATATTTAAGTTACGGGGGGGGGTGTGGGTGGTGGAGCCCTCCCACGGGGGGGGTGCAGGGGGGCTTGTCCACCTGCTAACACTTTTAAGGTAAGTGTCCGTTGTGTTTTTTGTGTTTATTTTACATGGTCGTCTTTCAGAAAGTCAATCATATGGTCTTGGTCATATGAAAGTCAACTTTCTGAAAAGTCGACCATGTAAAGTAGATCCATATATATATATATATATATATATACAATCAATGTCTATAGACCAACACTGACATCACGAATGCCAGAAGACGACTAAGCAGTTAACTGACAACTCAGAATCCTGACAGTGAAAACACCGACATGGTAACGTATGAGCGTGACTAGGTAAGTGTGCGATAGTGAGGAATTTAGGGTTAGGGTGCGTGTAAGGTGTGTGTGCGATAGTGAGGGATTTAGGGTTAGGGTGTGTGTAAGGTAAATGTGCGATATTGAGAGACTTGAGGGTTAGGGGTGGATTAAGTGAGTTAGGGTTAGAGTGCGGGTAAGTTAAGTGTGCAATAGTGAGGGGCTTAAGGGTTAGGGGCGGATTAAGTGAGTTATGGTTAGGGTGTGGGTAAGGTAAGTGTGCGATAGTGACGGACCTTAGGGTTAGGGTTTGGGTTAATGTTAGTGCATAGATAGTTGTATGTAAGGTGTAGTGTAGGTTTTTCGGTTGTTGGTGTGCTTGTGTTGTGTGTGTGTTGTGTGGAACAGCGAAAGTTTTGTTTTGTTAACTGTCAGTATTGCGGTTTGTCGGGCATGTGAACTTTCGTGTTTTTGCGGTTTCGTTCTTGTGGTGTCAGTGTTGTGGGTGTCTGTGTTGTGGACTCTCGGTCTAATGTAGTAGACCCATACATATACATATATATATAATACTAAAATCCCGAATTTCAGTAGTTTGAAATTATATAAACGAATCTAAAAATACCGAAACTGCAGAAGTGGGAAATTCAAACTTCCGAGGTTCGAAGGTTTTGAATTTGTGCTTCTGGTGTTGTGGTGTTTGTATGGTTTGTTGTTAGTGCAGGTATGCATGCATGTGTAAGTGTGTTGTTTAGGGGCTTTAGTGTATGTCTCTGTTGTGACTGTGATGTGTGTGTGTGTGAGGGACTGTAAAATGTGTGGGTGTGAGCTATGTTTGCGTGTCTGATTGTGCAATCTTGGAGTGAGTATATATAAGCAGGGGGTGGTGGTGCAGAGGGGCTTGCCCCCTGCATATATGTAGTTTAGATATGTTTGTGTGTTTTTTGGGGGAATGTTGTATGTATGTGTATGTGTTTGCTGTATGTGTAGTGTAGGTGCGGGAGTTTAAATTTCATGGTTTTGGGTGTTCGGGATTTGTAGGGTTTGGGTTGATATTTTCGAAATACTGAAATTCAGGATTTCAGTATTTCGAAATTATATAGTGAACCCATATATATATATATATATATATATAATAGAAAAATATTTTGGTTATATTTCATTTATATACCAAAGCTCTCAGTTTTAAAGCTGGTAGTATAGAGACATGGTCATTCAACCCGGGACTGGCACATGCATCCAAATTAAGCTGCCATACTAATTCATGGCATTTCAACTTTGTTTCTCAATCTCCTCCTCTTTCAAAAGGCTTTACTTGCACAATAACCCAGAATTTCTAATTTGCTTCATAACATACATTTGTATGTCTAACTAAAGCATTGGTTTCCTTTTCCTTACTGCTGTTGTAAAGGTGTTCATATATTCCTTGCTTTAAACACTGTTCAGTTTTCCCACTATAATATGCATAGCATGAGGTGCAGTACGCCATGTACATCACACTCTTAGAATATCAGTTGTAATAACCATCTGTAGGAACAAAACTAGTTAAACTGTGAAAATATAATTCTGCAACATTAGCCACCATAAAACACTGGGGGTAACTTCCACAACTAATAGTTCCCTTCTTATGCCTTGTCCTAGCATAATTTTGGTGGGGCATATTTTTAATCATATTTTTGAGGTTGGCACCCCTCCTAAAACTTAACTTTAGGGGAAAACTAAACACCTTTAGACTGTTGGGCATAATGGCATACATATTCCAATATTTGCAAATAATTTGTCTTATTTGAATAGTATCCTGACTGAACCTGGTAACAAAATAAATATTCATGTCCTTCACAGTATTAAAGGAACCCCCTGGAATATTAACATCAGCTCTCTCTACCATGGTATTACTTTTTAACTCAAAGGGATTGATTAGAGGAATGTATTTACTACCCCATCTCCTCAAAATCTCCTGCTTTATAGGCTCAAAGATCTAGGGTACATCCTAAGTATAAGTAAATTCTCGATGAAGTCTAACTCTTTAATCAAATCATCTCTACAAGCAGACATACGAGCGGCCCTGACCATTTGTCCTTTAATGATATTTTTCTTTTGGAAGTAAGGATGATTACTCTGCTAGTGCAAATAAGAGTTGGAAAAATGGTCCTTTCTAAACATTCTGGGCACAAATTTCTGGTTTACCTAATCCTTTGTGATCTGAACATCCAAATATTGAATGTTAGATCTACCCACTTGGTGGGTAAATGATAGAAAATCAGTAGTCATTTGTAAATATTTCAAAAAATCTTTTATGTAATCAACTGGACTCTGCCACACTAATAATATATCATCTAAGAAATGATAGTATGCCTTAATGTATTTTTATGATAGAGAATTAAATACATAATGTTTTTCCCAATACAGTAATATAATATTAGCATACATGGGGGAAATGTACCCATAGCAACCCCATGCTATTGCTTGTAATATTCCCCTTGAAAATAAATAAAATTGTTTTATAGAACAAGCTGGATACTTTCTATAATTAATCTAAAATCATCCTTACTCAAAAAATCAAACCCGATGAACATTTCCCCAAACCATCACAAACCTAAGCGATGGGGAATAACTGAAAAAAAGATCTTTTACATCTATTGTTACAAAACTAAAATTATTATCAAACACCGATGTCCCCATCTTCGTTAATAGGTACCAGGAATCTATTAGGGTGTGTTCATATAAAACACAGAATGGTTTTAATTTTGTATCTATATACATATCCAGGGTTGCGTCTTGGAACCTGCAGAAGCTACAATTGGTCTTAGAGGTGGGTCTCTTACATCCTTGTGAACTTTGGAATTCCAAAAATTCCATGGAACACGTTTTTTTTTACATATAAGTAATTGTACAATTTTTCATCAGCCACTTCTAAAATTAAGTCAGTCTTCCTATATGCCACTTCTATTTCAGTATGAGACACCTGAGAATATCATCAGTGTTCAATATTTGTAATTCTTAATTTGTCTCTGTTATTCAAAGCCTGTAACAAAACCTTTTCTTCATGGGTCATATTTCCTTATACCATCTCTTGGTTTTAAAATAATTCTTTAATTCGTTCTCAACCAATGTATCAAAATTATTGAACATTGGATGGAGGGGTGAATTAAATATACTCTTTTTATTTAAGTTCTTGTTGGAAGAAGGCATAACTACTGTGTCCAAAAAAAGTTCTTTAAAATTTAACTTCCTTGTAGACATCTTAATATCTATCAAAGTCTCTGATAACTGACAAACTTAATGACACCCATGCAGATGGGAACTGAAAGTTTGACAGCTGAATCCTACAATAAGGCACTGTATGAACACATCCACTCATGCATGAATCAAGCCATTCCAAACAGAAACAAGTCACTCTCCCCCAAAAAAAGGAAGACAAACTGATGGTCCCCTGCCACAAACAAACTTTACAACAAAAGGAAGAAACTGTTGCAGAAAAGAAGAAAATTCCAGGATGCAAAAACTCCCTTACCAGCCTCAGTAAGAAGCTGAGATCCATCATAAAATCCTCTAAAGCTAGTTACAAAAATAAAATTGCAAAAGATTCCAAAGACAACCACAAGGCGTTCTATAGCTATGCCAAGAATCTAAATGACAATGCTCAGACCTGCTCTGAGCTACAAAAGAATGGCATTAAATATACTGATCCCAAGGATATTGCCAATATCCTGGCAGATCATTTCAGTGCCAACTTCATCCCCCTAAAGGGCCCATCTCAATACCAAAAGATTGCCAAATTCCAGTAATAATGGCCACACAGGTAAAAAACGCACTCTCCATAGGTATGAATACAGCATCCATGGGACCAGATGACATCCCAGGCTGTGTACAACATGAACTACAAAATACACTGGTACCTCACGTAACTGTCATGTTTAATCATAGCCTCACCTCAAGCTTCATGCCCACTGAGTGTTGAACAGCTACAGTTATCCCACTCCACAAAGCGGGATTCACCTTGGATCCTAGGAACTACTGCCCCATCAGCCTGATGAGCCTGATCTGCAAGGCCATAGAACATATTATTATGGAACTTATAATCAAAGACATTGGCAACCTTCAAACACTGGACTGCATCCAGTTTGGGTTCGTGAAGGGACGATCTTATCTCCTCAACCTGATTGGCTTCTTCGAATCAGTCTCCATAGCTGTGGATGAGGGTAAGGTGCTCCACACTGCCTGTCTGGACCTTACCAAAGCATTCAACACCATCCTTCACTCTGGAATCATAGATAAACTTACCAAGCTGGGTATTAATCCCTATGTCACTCGGGTTGCTAACTGGCTTACTGGCAGAACCCAGACTGTAAAAGTAGCCGACTCCAAATCCAGCTCCAAACAAGTGACAAGTGGAGTACTTCAGGTTTCAGTCCTGGGACTGCTCTTGTTTTGCATCTACTTCTCAAAAGTACAGGCCAACATTAAGGGACTCTGGCTAACAAAGTTTGCAGAAGACTGCAAACTGAGAGCCATTATTGAATCCCCAAATTATGTGGATATTCTACAAAAGGGCCTTACAGAAACAGATGCTTGGTGCCAGAGCTATGGGCTCAAGCTCAATGCCAAGAAATATATAGTCATCCAATTTGGGAAAAAAACATGTACCCGTGAATTACCACATAGGTGGCAGTACAGTAAACACTGAAAGTGTGATAAGAGACTTAGGGACACAGGTGGACAGTGGTCTTACCTTCTATAACCACATTGCCACAGCAGTCAGGAAATCCTTCTATGTGGCAAACCTCATTACTAAGGGCTTTTCATCCAGAAAAAAAGAGGTCATTGTCCCACTGTACTCATCCCTCATTAGACCCATTATAGAATACGACACCCATTTTTGTATGTACCTCTCAAGAGATCTGCAACAACTGGAAAGGCCGCAGAAGTACCTGACTAAAATAATCACAGGCCTAAAGCAGGTACTCTATGCTGACCATCTAAAAAAACTCCAGTTATACTCTGTCACATATCATCCACTCAGAAGCGATATTTGCTTAACATACAAGGCCATGTCAAACCCAGAGCTGTTGGACATGCTACACTTAAAGAAATCCCAATCCCCTCACAGCCACATGCTCCAGGAATCTAAACCTTGTCATCACAATGATCAAAACATGCTGTTGTTATAGATTCCTGACCAAGAGACTCCCCAGACTCTGAAATAGACTGCCCATACTTGTCAAGCAGAGTGCCTCTTTGGCCCTCTTCAAAAGGAACCTTGCCGATTGGATGAGAGATTGGAAATTCACCCCGGGGATCACATCAGTTGCCCTGCTAGACAGGGGTCCAGGGAAGTAAATATTGTGGGAAGAAATAGCCAGGCAATTGTTATGGCTAGGCTTGTATAGGCCCTAGGGCTGATAGCCTAGTACCAACCTATGAACTTCCCTTTCTTAGCAGGGATGAAAGTAAAACTCTGTTCAAAAAGCTTGAAAGGGGAAACTTCCAGAACCATGTCACTATAACTAAAAACATGAAAATTGTTATAAATATAGATATAATCCTCCTTCTAAATTATATTTGAATTAATATTTGCATTACTGTTTGTACCCCTCACATCACCCTCCCTCTGTTCCCTGCCCCTTGTTGTAATATTGAGCTTGCCAACTGCAAGTCACCTGGGCACATGAAGGATGTGGTGCTTGATTCTGAAGCCTCAGGGATCTCCTGGGTGGGGGTCTTTCTAAAGGGACCCTATATTCATCTTCCCCTTGATTTCCTTCCCCTTCTATTGTGTCCCTTCTCTTACATGGGATTTCCTCTTGCCCTTAGGTAAAAAACATTGAATAAGCTTTCCCTTCCTGGTATTCTCTTTCATCTCTTTGAAGTTTGGAGATTTTTCTTTTTTTCTTTTTTTCTACTGCCATATCTACATCCTGAAAAACACACAAATACTTATTTTTATATTCACTAATTGAATATAATAAATCTTCCTGTATACGCACGTTTAAATCTAAAATTTCTTGATGCAATGCATTCAAATGCTTTTCATTGTCATTTACTAATACTCGCATAATAGCCAAACCACTCTCATTTATTTTATTAACAATCTCACTAAACATTTCTGTTCCTTCTAAAACATTATTGGGAAACTTGTTTACACGTAATCCCCTTGGTACCCTTTTACATAAAATGCACTCCTTAAGACACCAATTGTCCATGGTTAAAGATTTATACTTCATTAAACAGTCTTTCAGTTTATAAATAATACTGTGTTATGACACACTATTGTCCGATTTATTCATTTTTTTTTGTTTTGTTTTTATCAAATTCAAAGTCCATTCATTTTATCCAGTCACTTATGTCCACATTAGCATATTTATTTGTTAAATTATCCCCAATAATCAACAAATTCACTGAATAGGCTAATCTTCCTCTTTCACGAACCTCACTCAACGCCGAGGATGCCATTAAATCAACTATTCCTGTTTGTACTGGCAGAAGTGACGTCAACAATGAACGGATGGACTGTCTGACAGGTAACATGTGACTGTCAAGCATAACTATTGAAGAAGGTAGGAGAGTGGTACTGAACAAAGAACAATGCAGGACAACCTTCCGGTAAAAAACGATGGAAACACAGCAGGAACAGCCCGGAACCAACGTTGAAACACAATCACCGTTTATTGAGATAAATGAAATAAAAGCAAAGCATCCAATGTTGGGTGCGATATTGCCCAAAAGTTCCGTCTCACAACAAATCTCTTCTTACTTTCACAGCTTATAAAATATTTCATTCAACAGTTTAAAAGCGTATAAAATAAATAATTCATTAAACTGCTGTTTAAAAACCAATAAAAAATCCGTAATTCAAGCGCTTTCGCCCGGGCTCTCCCGGGCTTTTTCAAGATGTTTCATTGTTGTATGTCCTCTCTTTTTATATAAGACCACATGGTTAATTAATTGGTTGATTACTTAATTATTTCATTCAGAAAAAGTTCAACAAATTTAAAGTTGCGCTCTTCATATACACTTAAGAACTGAAGCTTCTCATTCTACTGCTGCTTACATAAATAATTTGCGTCAGTGTACATAAGTTGTACACCTTACATTATTCTTTCGTGATTTTTTTATGTGATTTTTTTACTTTGTTGAAAATAAGAGTGGTACTGAATCAAGACAGAGGGTGATAGTTGACATGATACCCCAACCCCATGCAGAAAATGGGAAAAAAGGGGATTGGTGATCATGATGATGATAATGATACAATAACAGAGTTACTTAGGAGTATATATAAAGGATCTGTGGCAAGAATTAAGGTAGATGGATTCCTATTCTATAAGCCATGTCTGAACAGAGGAGAAAGGCAGGGAGTGGTTTCTTTCTCCATTGGTATTTGCTTTATATTTAGAGCCTTTGGCAAAGAAAATGTGGGCTTAGAAATTCAAGGGCATGAATGGAGTGGTAATCAAAAAAAGTTAATTTTATTTGCAGATAATATTATTTAGCAGTTTAAAGATCCAGAAAGGACAATTCTGTGTTCTGGAACATTTTTGAGACAGTGTCAAGTGTTTTCAAGATATAAAATTAATGATGATAAAGCAAAGGCTACAACAGTAAAATATGTATCCACATATTAGTTGCGTCAGCAGTACCCCATACACGAGCTAAATGAGGAATTAAACCCGCACATAAGGCAGCTGTTTAATCTCAGCCTTACCACAGGATACGTGCCCAAGGAGTGGCGTACGGCAACTGTGGTCCCACTTCACAAAGGTGGCGCCTCTACGGACCCTGGTAATTACCGCCCCATAAGCTTAACAAGTCTAGTCTGCAAAGCTATGGAGAGGATCATAATGGAGCTCATAAACAAAGATATAGGGGACTTGCAGACATTGGACCCGACCCAGTTTGGCTTTGTCAAGGGAAGATCATGCCTTTTGAACTTGGTCGACTTCTTGAAATAGTCACCAAGGCCATTGATGAGGGAAAGGCAGTCCATACAGCCTACCTTGACCTTGCAAAGGCTTCGACACAATACCCCACTCGGTATTGTAGAAAAACTTACCAGCTTAAATGTAAACCCATATGTCACAAGATGGGTTGCAAACTGGCTTAAGGACAGAACCCACAGGGTTAGAGTTGCTGGCGCTGTGTCAGACTCCAAGCCGGTCACAAGTGGTGTCCCACAGGGCTCGGTCCTTGGCCCCCTATTGTTTGGCATCTACTTCTCAGAAGTACAGGCCAACATGGGAGGACTTTGGCTGACAAAGTTTGCAGATGACTGCAAACTGGGCGCCATAGTGGAAAGTGCATCGGACACTGATATCCTTCAGAAGGGACTCACGGAAACAGATAGCTGGTGCCAGAGCCATGGCCTGAAGTTAAACGCCAAAAATGTATAGTCATACCCTTCGGGAAAAACAAGGTAACCCCAAGCTACCATATAGGTGGCAATCCACTAAGCACAGAAGAGGTTATCAGGGACCTGGGGACCCAGGTTGACAGTGGCCTTTCTTTTGACACTCACATTGCTAAAGTGGTTAGAAAGACCTTCTACATTGCCCACCTGATCATGAAGGGATTCACATCCAGATCTAGTGAGGTCATTGTTCCCCTGTACTCTTCACTTATCAGACCAATGATCGAGTACAATGCCCCATTCGGGATGTATCTCACCCGACATCTGCAGCAATTGGAGAGACCCCAAAAGTTCCTCACCAAAAGGATAAAGGGACTCCAAAATCTGTCATATGCTGCCAGATTGAAGAAACTCCAGCTCTATTCAGTCGCATACCGTCTGCTCAGAGGTGACATGTGCCTGACATACAAGGCCATGTCCAACCCGGAATTAATGGACATGCTCCACCTCAAAAAATCCAAATCTACCAAAACCACTAGAGCAAGCGACTTAAACCTTAGCACGGATATAAATAGGACGTGCTGGAGGGATAGATTTATCACTCAGAGACTCCTATGCTGTGGAATAAAATCCCGGTCCATGTGAGGCAGAGCACCTTGCTGACTCTGTTCAAGAGAAATCTAGACCTGTGGATGGGAGATCGTAGGTTTACCCCGGGAATCATCTCTGGGTCACTGCTGGACAGAGGCACAACAAACTAATGGGCACAGTATTTTTTCATATAAGGGGTGGCGTAAGCCACAATAATTTGGGCTAGGCTTATAAATGCCTTAGGGCAGATAGCCTAGTATAAACCTATGAACCTATGAACCTATGAACATGATAAGATGAAGTATTTAGGTATGTGGATTACAAAGGAGACCGAAAAAAGAATAATGCAAAAATTTAGAAACTAGAAGCCCTTGACTATGATTTTTTTTATGTATTTATCATTTGCTGACAGGGTTAGTACCACTAAGCTAGTAGCCTCTTTTCAGGGAAGAACCAATGTGGCATTTATAGTACTAGGGGCAATTTGGCCAGGAACTTCCCCTACTCTTTAGTACAGGGGCACACATTTGACTGTGGTGCATCTGTCTTACTGTTTCTGTTCCAGGCACATAATAGCCTGGAGAAACAGGAGGAAACATGGTGACTACTAGTCAGCATGAAGATGTAAAGGAGATTGCTAAACTGAATCCGGAGATGGCGGAATCGATAATAAACAAGGCAGAGCTGTAGCGTTCATTTGTACTGGAAGAGAAGGAAAGAACTGAGAAAAAAAATCATCCAGAGAGTGTAACACAAGAGAGAATACATTCAGAAGACCTATTTCAGAAGAAATTGCTCAAGGGTGATACTGAGATCCAACAGGAGAGTATTATTACACCCTCCAATCCAGAGAGTTGCAGGATGTTTACCTTAACAAATGTATCAACCAAAGTGAACCAGAAAGTGAGCTAGTAGCATCTTGGGGAGAACTGATGAAAAAAATTCTAGAAGAACAGATGGTAGAAGAAACAACAGGAAGAAAGTCATATACAGAGAAAGGAAAGGAAGGAGAAAAGAAGGTTGAGGAAGGGAAAGAGATAAAAAAGAAATATATATCATAAGAATAAGCAGTAAAAAATAAAAAGGACTGGAAAGGTATGAAGTTTGGGACTCTGTGATTGTACCATTGGGTGTTTCACACACACAGGTAAGAGAATTCATTCTCATTAATGAAGAGACATTTTGCAATATATTTTTGAGACTGGACAGGCCATGGAAAATGTTTTAGAGAAATATAAACAAAAAAAGAACAGTAAACCATGGTCAGAGTATGTGATACAATCATTTTATAGAAACAAAAAAAAGAATATTGATTCAATTTAGAACTGAAATTGAAGCAAAATACTTAAAACGCAATTACTGATTTTGTTCAAAGATGTGGACACAACAAAAAATTATGATGATAGAGGCATGTTGAATGAGAGATGGGAATCTGAGGTTATATTAAAAATGGGAAATGATAATGTGATACACATTCATAGAATCATAGGAGGTTACTAGGCTATTGGCCCTGAGGCCTTTATAAGCCTAGCCAAGAGTTTACCCCAAGTTTAAACAAGTCAGCACCCAGAGCCCCTGTCCAGTATGGGCACAGGTGGAATCCCAGGGATGTATTTTCTGTTTCCCATCCAGTTATCCAGGTTGCACTTAAAAAAGGGATAATGAGGTTCTCTGCTTGACGTAGAGAGGGAGTCTATTCCACAGATGAAGAATTCCAGAATGAAGCAGAACCCAGTAGTAATAATAATAATAATAATAATAATACCAATTTATCAACCAAGTAGGCCCACTCAACACACAATCCCTTTTTAGAGGCAACACAGCAGCAACATCTGGTTAACTGACTTGCTCAAGGTTACAAAGTAGGCAAATTAGAGCTGAAGGAATCAAACCCTGTACCACAGAAACTACAGTTCATAATCTTAACCCTCTGCACTAAGTCCTTACATAGAATGTATTTAATTTCCTAGTGTAATTAATGTTAATGGTAATAAAAGTTTTGTGAAATATAGAGGACAGCCTAAAACTTGCTTTTTGGTGGGAAGGACAATCATTTGATTAGTAAATGTAATAGAAGAAAATGCTTCATATATGGTAAAGCAGGACATGAGTCAAAAAAATGTGGTTTGAAATGTAAGAAATGTGGTAATACTGGAGTGTAAAGATGATGTGCAACGTATAGAAAAAGAAGATACACATAACTTAGTCCTGGATATAGATGCAAAAAAAAAGAAAACAAACAAACAGAAAAAAAAAAAACAAGAAAAATAAAGTGACATAAAGAAAAATAAAGCCACTATAATAAATACAAAAGAAGCAGATAAAGAAAAGGCAGAAGATACAACTGAGAGAAGTGAAGAAGAATATGTAAACTGGCAGGTAGTAAGAGGAAAGAAAAGTACCATAAGAAAAACAATGAAAGAAAAGAAAAGAACATTTAAAAGTGAAATAAAAGAAAGAAAAAAGGCAAAGGATGAGAAAGATATTATAAATACTTCACTTAAAAGCTGAAAATCCTAGGTTTGAATGGTAATAGTATGAAACATATGAAAAGAAGAATAGGTATTTTGAAATGGTGTGCCTTATTAGATGCTGATATTATTATAACATTGGATGTAAGATAATTGATGGAAGAAGAAAGGTCACAAACAGAAAAATTAAGGGGTAGACCAATTATTTGGAACATGGGTAAATGCACATGTTGAGGGATATGTATATTATGTCAAGATAATATTAAAACACTAGATGTTACTATAATTGGACTAGGAGGAACAACAATACTAGATATCAGATGGAATGCAAATGTAGACAAAGAGAGCAAATTAAAAAAAAAATCTTAATTATGTCTATGTAAATATGGATATAATATTGGTGGAAGACTTTAATTGCAGCCTAAGAATAAGTAAAAAGAGCAATGGTGATATAAAAACAGTAATTGAAATAATGAAAAGTTGTAAATTATACATATGGGATAATAAGCATTGGACCTATAAAAGAAGTGAGACTAAGATTGAAATTGATTATTATCTGATATCAGTCTAAAACTATATAGAAAGGAATAAAAAAGAGAGGATTCTCAGACCTTATAGCTATATGGATAAAAGTACATTTGAAAGAAGACTATATAAGAATAGGTAAAGGAATCAAAATGTTTAATGAAAGAGACTTAAAACAAAATGACATGAAAGAAAGAAATACATTAGTTGGTGGATAAGTTTTAAAGATAAGTATAAAAATGTTTCTTGAAATGTTTACAGAATAAGAAAAAAAAGAAAAAAGAAAACATAAAACACTAAGTCAAGCTATATTTAGAGAATCATTGCAGGGCAAGAGGGTTTATTATGAAAAAGTAAAGGAATTATATGAAATACATAAAAGAAGATTAATTTGTTATATAAACAAATATATAGCTTACAAGGGAAAAAAAGAAAAATGGAGCACCTTATTTAAATGAATTAGTGAAAGAAAAGAAAATAAAAATAATAAGGAAGTAGAAAAATAAAGAAGGAAATAAAGTAAAAATGCAAGAAGGAATATGTGAGGTAATTAAAGAATATATAGCACAATCTTTTGTTAAGAAAGAAATATCATGGACTCAAAAATACAAAGTTAATAAATTAAATAAAAAGGATAATGAAACTTTGGAACAAAATATAAGTATAGAAGAGCAAAATGAAATATTAAAAGAGATTAATATGAATACAGCTACAGGTTTAGATGGCATTGAATATCATGTATAAAGATATGAAAAAGAGGTGGAAAGTCATATTGTAGAAGTACTAAATGAATGGTTAGAATTAGAAATGATAGATAAGGACATGTGTGTAGGAATTATAGTATTTATATGGAAAAAGGTAGAAAAAGATGATATAAGGAACTGGAGACTAATAGTATTAAATAATACATATTTTAATATATTTATGAGAATAATAACTAAAAGGTTAACAAATAAAATAAACAAGTTACTTGATCAAACAGTCTTTGGTAGAAAGGGACTAGGAAGTCAAGATTTATTATGGTTGATAAAAGAGGTAATAGATGATATTATAAATAAAAAGTAGAAGCAAAAATTATGATAATGCAAGTAATTAAATCAGTGTATTAAATGAATGCTGTTACATTAAATGTAAATGTATGGATAAGCAAAGAAATAAAAATAGAATATGAAATAAGACAGTGATTCCCAGATATTAGCATTATTTTTTCTCTAGTTATAAACACAATAGTGACCAACATTAATATAATTGACATATATTGCAGGATATAAGATAGTAAATGAAAGCCAACTACCTATAATATATACATACTCAGATGATATTGTGTTACTAACCAGAAACAAAGAATGGATGGAAGAAATAAGTAAAATATTAAATAATTTGTT
Organism: Protopterus annectens; assembly: GCF_019279795.1. Classification (NCBI taxonomy): domain Eukaryota; kingdom Metazoa; phylum Chordata; order Ceratodontiformes; family Protopteridae; genus Protopterus; species Protopterus annectens. The sequence continues at coordinate 1,092,455,689 of NC_056729.1, read as the reverse complement.
GAAGGGCAGCCACTGTGGTGCAGTGGTTAGCATTGCCACCTCACAGCAAGAGGTTCTCTGGTTCAATCCTCGGCTGGGGTGCCTTCTGTTCGGAGTCTGCATGTCCTCCCTGTGGTCGTGTGGGTTTCCTTCAGGTGCTCTGGTTTCCTCCCACATCCCAAAGACATGCTGTAGGTGGATTGGGCACTCTAAATTGGCCCTAGGTGTGACTGTGTGCCTTCTGTGGAAGGTGTTGCACTGGGCTGGCACCTCGACACCATAAAACTCCACTGCCAATCATGAGCAGACAGGTGATCCACTGTGGCGACCCCTAACTGGGAAAAGCTGAAAGAAGAAAAATTAAACAATTTGTTGAAAAAGATTGGTCTATGTATAAACAATGAAAAAAATGTAATGGTTTTTGGATTCAGAGGAAATATAGGAGACATAAAATTCAATGAAGAAACTATAGCTATATTAGGAATGATTTTTGGATTAAGTGACTATAAAAAAAACAGCAATGAAAAAATAGTACACGAAGTAAAATACATATGCAATTTTTGGAAAACATATAGATTGGCATATAGAAAGAAAGGGTATTTGATAAATTCCATCTTAATAGGTAAAATATCATATAGAGCTGATACCAATACAGCATGAGAAAGAAATAATGTCTGTTAGATTTTCATTTATATGGGGGTTGAGACTGAATCTAGGCAAAATGGGAATTTTATATATGAAAGAAGTACAAGGAGGATTGAGTCTAATAAACCCAACTGTGCATGAAGCATCTTTAAATCTATACAGGGCTTTAATTATTTATTTTTATATTATTTTATTGTTGTTATTATTATTTTTTTTTTATTGCTCATTTAGATATAAGAAAAAAGAAAGCAATATTAGCAATATATAAATGTTACTCGAATATACATGAATACAAAGATTTTTTTTTTTTTGTGGAGACTGTCAATAAGTAAACTACCTGTCAAGGAAAATATGCCTTATAAAGAAAACAAGATAGAATGTGCAATATTTATAAAGAATTTGAAACTAGAGAGCATGTGCTTTTGAATTGTTTGAGAGTTAAAAATTTATAAGACGAAATATGTGAGTACAAAATTTTGAAAGGTTTTACAAAAATGGAGCAAATTAGTATGGACATGATTAAATATAGTTTTATGTTGCTAAAAACAAGCAGAAATGATAAAAATTAACATAATAATAACATAATAATATATTTTTCTTTTCCTGGACATTATGGACTGAAAGACTGAACAAAATTATGTTTAATGCAAAATGGGTATTGGCAGAAATTCTAAAAAATAAATTTTTGGTTATGGAAAAAAGGGTGAGGGATATCCTTATTAATATTAATTTAAGTAGTATTGTATAAAGTGTAAATAACTGTAAATAGTATAAATATGTGTGTAATAATTATTGTATAAATAAGTGAAGTTTAACAATACCCCCCCGCCCCCAGTCTTTTGTGTACAGGGACACATTTGTGTGTGATGCGTTTTGCTTCCTACTTCTGGTTTGGGTGTGGAGATGGCTTGGAGAAGTGGGAAGTTTGATTCATGTGAGATGGATTGAAAAATGGAATATTCTAAAGTTGAGGATGTTTGCATTGTTGATAACTGATCAACAGAAGCAGTAAATTTGATGAAAACAGTACCGGAATATGAGGAGAAGACAGATAAGAAGGAAGATGCAGTGAAAGAATTGAAAAAGGCAGTTAAGCCTTTTCAAGAGCAGATTAAAGAAAGGGAGAAAATATTTTATTCGCCATCGTATCACCTGTGACACCAAATCAGTTGTTTACATCGCTTTCTGCACATGCTGCCCAGTCTTCTACGTCGGTAAGACAGATAGAAGACTTAAGGACAGAATGTACCAGCATTTATATGCAGTCAGAAACAAGAGAAGTGAAAATGCGTTAGCCAAGCACATTTGTTCCTTTCCTGGGCATGTTTTTTCTTTCATGGGTATTGATCACCTCCCAGCCCCTCCTCGTGGTGGGCCGACTGCCCTTTTACTTGAAACATGTGAACTTCTGTGGCAACTTAAGCTTAATGCTTTCAACCCCCCGGGGTTGAATGAAAGCTGTAATATTGCACCTTTTCTTAAATTAAAATCTTATATGAGATAGGAATGTCTTCATTTCTCTTGTGTTCACACCACAAGGGATTTTATTTGTTACGATACTTTCGTATGGTTTTGTTTGTAATAGTCCATATTTCGTGGCTTCAGTAATGTACTAATTTGTGTTAGTGTACCCTGTTCTTGTGTTGGTACCTGACCTTCAGCAGGCATTTTTATTTTGTCAGCTTTATACACTGTATATGGCCCCTCTTTTATATGAATAGGTTTTTTTTATTATATAAAATACCTTTCATTAAAATGGTATATATATGCTATATTGTGTAAGATATTACTCTGTTCTGATTGCTTGCTTTTATTGTATATTATTTTAGCCGATATGGTATTACACATTGTTTTACTTAATTTTACTATGAGTACACAGGAGTTTGTGATTTTTCCTACTGTGTACATTTTTTTTAATCATGTCCTGTCTTTTAAAAAATGGGCACTTTTTTATTTATGATGTTTCATAAATATATGTTTATATACTTTTTTAATGTGTCCAAACAGTGTACTTTTGCCTGTGAGGCATTTTTTTGCAGTTTGGCATTTTATTGCTTCAGAGTGTATAAAGGCATTCTGGTGCACAATTTGTTGCTAATTGGTAGCACTTGCCTTCAATTAACTTTTTGTATTTAAAGTGTTTGTGTTTGGCTGCCCTCTCTTTCCTCTGAAGAAGCCACCTTATGTGTGTGGCGAAAACGCTGTGTAACTGTTTGTATTAAATAAATTGCGTTTAGGACAACGAGTGTCTCTACATTGTTCTTGGGTTTCCTTTTGGTCAAACGTTTGTGGAACTACTTCAACTGTGCAGATTAAAGAAAAATAAGTTTTGTCAAGAGATTAGAAGGATTTGTTTCAGCAACATGTCTTTGAGAAAGAGGTTACAACATAAGAATGTGTTGTTACAACCCTCCAGTTAGGATGGCTGTGTGATGTTTACTTGAAGGCCATAATTGAACAGAGTGAACAGTAGAGCAAGAAAGCAGTGTCATGGGGAGAAATAATGGACAGAATTCAAGAAGAAATGGTGCAGGAAATAAAGAAGGAAGAAAATAAGTTGTACATACAGATGGTGAGAGAAGGTGAAAGAAGAGGAGAAAAGACAGAAGAAAGAAGAAAGCATCAGTGAGAATAAGTAGTAAAATGGAGAAGGAGCTTGCCAGGTATGAAGTATGGGACAGCATCATTTCACCACTGGTTACTGGGCCCAGAGAGGTAAAAGCTTGTATTTGTGACACTTTTTTTTCAAGGAGACACAGTATATGGAGAATGGTTTAGAACAGTATGAAAAGAAAAATAATGAAAACCTCTGGAACTGTAATGCTGTGGAGGCATTCAAAAGAGAAGCTAAAAAAAGAGTATTTGTAAAATGTCAAACTGATATTGAAAGAGGTTATTTAAAAGACTATTTAAAAACTGTGTGTAGAGATGTAATGGACATTTCACAGATTTATGACAATAGAGGATTATGGACTGGAGGATGGGAATGTGACATTAGACTGAAAATACAAACTGATAAAATAATGCATTTGTTGAGTATAATGTGGAGGGGAATAAGGGATGGGTCATATACTGGGGACAACCAAAGACATGTTTTTGTGTGGTAAAGATGATCACTTAATCAACAAATGTGACAAAAAAAAATGTTTTATTTGATGTAAAGTTGGTCATGAAGCAAAAAAAAATGTATAAAGTGTGGAAAAATAGGGAATTTATGTATGGACTGTAATGCTGCAGAAAATTATACACAATAAATAAAGTCAGACCAAGATAGCTAGTGTATTATAGCAGATAATACAGAAGAAACGCAGAAAGAAAAAAATGATAAAGATATAAGTATGGAAGTAAATGAATCTATGAGAAAAACAAAATGAAAAGAAAGAGACAGAAGAAGTAAGTAATTCAAGTAATGAAGGAGATGATAAATTGATAACAGGTTAAAAGTAAAAGAAGTTTTGTTGGGAAAAGAGTGAAAGATAGAAAATGCAAATTTAAAAATAGAGGAATAGGAGGAAATAAAAAGAAAAAGGATAAAGCAACAAAAAAAGCCTTAAAGTGAGAATCCAAGCCATTAGCGTTAACAGTGTAAAGAATACTCAATGAAGGCTAGGGCTGTTGGAATGCTGTTGAATGCTATGGACATTATAGTATTAGTAGATATAAGAATAGCAACAGGAGATAAAAGAATACAAATCAATGGATTATGGGAAGGAAAGGCTATATGGAATTTAAGAGATGAGAAATGTTCAGGCATACCACATTGTATGTACAGAATGTATAGAAATTCTGGATTACAAACTCTAGTATTAGGAAGAATAATAGTACTAGTAGATATAAAATGGAAAAACCAAATATAAAGGGTGATTGAACTCTATGCATACACTTTATAAAAACAAAGAAAGATTATGTTCAGGAATATATTTGATGTGAATGTAAATATGCCAGTGATAGTAGAAGGTAATTTCAATTTTGATTTAAGGCATAGGCAAAAAGAAAGGTTGGATGTAAAGGTTATTTTAGATATGATCAAAAGTGGTAAAATGTATTTATGGAAAAACAAGCTCTGGACATAAAAAAGGAGCAACCTGAGAACTGAAATTGATCACTTTATGGTATCAGAAATTGTAATAATATCACATCATGGAGTTAAAATTATGAAATGTTCAGATCACATAGCAATATGGATAGAGATTCCAGAAATAATAGGTGATATAAAAGTAAGCAGAGGGATAAAAGGAATAAATGAATCACAGTTAAATGAGAATATAAGGAATATAATATATCAACTATGGTTGGATTATAAAAGCATGAGAGAACTTTATAAAGATTGGATAAGCTGCTGGATTAGTTTAAAAGAAAAATATAGAGAATCAGTACTAGAATGACAAAGTGGAAAACAAACACAAGACAGTTGTAAATATAAGGAAATCAGTAACAAAGTCTTACAACGTAATAGTAAAGAGGATTTTGCAGAATGTTATATGAAATGAACCAAGAGAACATTAAAAAAAAAAGTTAATTCAAACAACAATATTTTTTCAAGCTAGAAAAGAGGAAGTAGCACCGTATTTAAATTAAATGGTTAAACAAAAAAATAAGAAAAATAAGGGAGTTAAGGAATGAGAAAGGACCAATACACAAAAAGAAGTTATGCAGACAGTACAAAACATAGTCTGGAAAATTTTTCAATATATGACACTATAAGAAAAAATAGATGGAACTTAAAAAAATAATTGAAGAAGACAACAAGAGAATGGAAGAAAAGAACACAATGATAGAGTTTGAAAATGTGTTGAAAACAGTAACTGTAGAAGCAGCTACAGGTTTAGATGGACTGGAGTATCTAATGTAAAAGGACATGCAAGGATGATGGACTATTTCTTAGAGGTGTT
>NC_056729.1:1092359861-1092449673 GCF_019279795.1 Protopterus annectens | reverse complement strand
TTTATTTAAACAAATGTTTAAATAAGGAATTACCAATACTATTCTAGCATGTCCAAAGGTCAGTTGTCAATCTCCTCTCCTGTCCAGCTGGTGAATCTGGGAATCTTGAGGCAATGTTACAACTGCTTCATGTACAAAGACAACCCTCTCCTCCTCCCAACAAATTCCAACACATTTGAGAGATGCAACCATATAGCCATACTGGAGGCTAAGCTCTCTCAACTCAGTACTGGCGTAACCAGTCAGGAGGAGAAGGAAACCACACTCACTACAATTCCAGTCTCACAAAGACCTACCACGACAGCAAACCAAACACATAAACACACAAAAACATGCTTGGAGGCTCTAAATAAAAATCTGCCTAAGCAGCAGAGACCTCCAAAGCAAACACCCAAGCAACCGCTACCCCAAAACAAAACATGTACAACACATAGCTCACAAAGCCAGTGTGCCTAACATTCACAGCCCTTAAGGCTAAACAACACACCTGATACATTTGTAATAGGTGACTCTATCATCAGGCACACTGACGTCCCGCTCAACAGGCTGAACAAGGAGAAGGTCACGGTGAGCTGCCTGTTGGGCGCTAGGATCCGCCACATAACACAAGCACTCAGGTCACTCCAAGGCAAGTACAAATATGACTCAGTCATTCTCCATGCTGGTGTGAATGACCTGAGATGTACCTCCCTGGACTACATGAAAAGAGACACAGAGGAGCTCTCTAAGCATGTAGCCCAGGCCGGTATGACCCTGACCTTGAGTAGCATCTTACCCTCACCAAGAATGATGCCACAATATGAAGACAAGTTGATCAATTTCAACAATTGGCTTAATTATTGGTGTCATTCAAAGGGGATCCAATGCCTGTCAGCCTGGGATGACATGCTCGACAAGCCATGATGCTTCGCTAGGGATGGCTTGCACCTGTCACCCCTGGGCTTTCGGATATTAGCAAAGGCTCTTGCTACCCCCATAGTGCCTTTTTTAGGCAAGGCTCAAAAGACAAACCCACCTCCATAGGTATCACAAGGGATAAGAAACTAAGAGTAATGCTACTCAACGCCAAAAGTCTAAACCTCAAGATGCATGCACTCGAAACTCGCTTTAGCATGGAGAACATTGATATCTGTGCAGTAAGAGAAACCTGGTTCAAGGCTCCCGAGAGCACCCCAGCACTACCAGGTTACACCTCATACCACGCTTTTCGGCCCCAAAACTTGGACCAAACCACAAAAGCAGGGGGAGTATTAATATTCGTCAAAGATACCCACACCTCCAGGTTGGTGGCACAGCACGAAACATCAGAGACTATCCATATGCAACTAACAGTGGGTAAAATTGCCTTCCAGTTTATAGCCTGCTACAGACCACCCTCCCAAATCCAGGAACCCCACTCAGCCTTCCTGAGAACACTGGAAAATATGAAGGTCTCTCTAAACACCATTATATTGGGTGACTTCAACTACCCAAACATAGACTGGCAGCATTACTCTAGCTCCAACACCCTAGCCTAAAGGTTCCTAGAATTTATAAACTCAAATGCTATGGAACAACTTGTTACCACTCCCACAAGAGGGGAAAACATACTGGACCTGATCATCACCAACATGGGGACTCTATGCTCCAGACCAGTAAGATCAGACCATAAACTAATCTCACTGGATATTCACATCCCGACTCCACCCCCTGCCCTGAAAACCACAGTGAAGAACTTCTCTAATGCAAATTTCACACTCGTCAAAACAGAAGTGGAATCCTTCAAAGCCCCCGGCCCTGTGGAAAATACAGCCCAGACCACAGAATCCTTTATAAACGCATTCTATGAACACCTTCAGGAATGCATGGATCATGCAATCCCAAATAAAACCAAGTCCCAATCCTCCAAAGGCAGACGTCCTGTCTGGTGGACCCCAGCCATAAACAAACCATACAATAGAAGGAGGAAGATACTACATGATAGAGCAAAATCCCAAAAATGGAAGTCATCTCTGTTCAGTATTAGCAAAAAACTATTGGCACTCATAAAATCGTCTAAGGCCAGCTTCGAGAGAAAAATTGCACAGGACACTAAGGATAATCACAAGGCTTTCTTTAGTTATGTTAGGAACCTATGTGGGAATTCCCAGATATGCTCAGAATTAGTCCAAAATGACAAAAAATACACTGAACCCACAGGCATTGCCAACATCCTAGCTGACAGGTTCAGCGCAAACTTCCCTCCCCCCTCCCCACCAAAAGGGCAAATATCTATCCCAGCAGTGTGCTGCCCCCCTGACATCTCAGATGCTCAGGTAAGAGCTGCCCTCTCCAAAGCAAAAAACACAGCATCAATGGGACCAGATGGTGTCCCGGGCTGCGTCCTACATGAACTCCAAGAAGAGCTAAACCCAAACATAAAACTACTGTTCAATATCAGCCTTACTACAGGATATGTACCCAAAGAGTGGTGTACAGCAACAGTGGTCCCTCTCCACAAAGGTGGTGCCTCGAAACTATCACCCCATAAGCCTGACTAGCTTGGTCTGCAAAGCTATGGAAAGGATCATCAAGGACCTCATAAATAAAGATATTGGGGACCTACAGAAACTGGATCCTACCCAGTTTGGCTTTGTTAAAGGCAGATCCTGCCTCTTAAACCTGGTTGATTTCTTTGAAACAGTCACTAAGGCCATTGACGAGGGGAAGGTGGTCCACACAGCCTACCTGGACCTCGCAAAAGCCTTCGATACAATACCCCACTCGGGCATTATAGATAAGCTCACCAGCTTAAATATAAACCCCTATGTCACTAGATGGGTTGCAAACTGGCTCAAGGACAGAACACACATGGTTAGAATTGCTGGAGCCATGTCAGACTCCAAACCAGTTACAAGTGGCGTCCCACAAGGCTCAGTCCTGGGACCTTTCTTGTTCAGTATATATTTCTCTGAGGTACAGGCCACATGGAATTCTGTGGCTGACCAAGTTTGCAGATGACTGCAAACTGGGCGCCATAATCGAAACTCCAGCCGACACAAGCATCCTCCAAAAGGGCCTCATAGAAACAGACAACTGGTGCCAGAGCCATGGCCTCAAGTTAAATGCCAAAAAGTGTATAGTCATCCCCTTTGGCAAAAACAAAGTGCCCATAAATTACCACATAGGTGGTAATCTATTAAGTACAGAAGAAGTAATTAGGGACCTGGGGACCCAAGTTGATAGCAATCTCTCATTTGACAACCACGTGGCCAAAGTGGTTAGAAAAACATTTTAGATAGCCCACCTAATCATGAAGGGATTCACATCTAGATCAGGGGAGGTCATCGTGCCTCTTTACTCATCCCTCATCAGGCACATAATTGAGTACAATGCCCCTTTTGGGATGTACCTTACCAGACACCTGCAGTGACTGGAAAGACCCCAAAAGTACCTCACCAAGAGGATCAAAGGGCTCAAACAGATGCCATATACTGCCTGGTTAAAGAAACTCCAGCTCTACTCAGTGGCATACCGCCTGCTCAGAGGCGATCTGTGCCTGATGTATAAAGCCATGTCCAACCCGGAATTAACGGACATGCTGCACCTCAGAAAATCCAAATTCCATTGAGCTACGCACTCGAGAGACTTGAACCTCAGCACTGAAATAAATAGGGCATGCTGTAGGGACAGATTCATAACCCAGAGGCTCCCTTCACTCTAGAATAAAATCCCAGTCCAGGTTAGGCAGAGTCCCTCATTGACTCTCTTCAAGAGGAACCTTGATGAGAGGATGGGAGATCGTAGGTTTACCCCGGGTATCACTTCTGTGTCACTGTTAGACAGAGGCACAGTATACTAACCTCGAAAAAGGGCATAGCAAAATTATTTTAAAATGGGTGGCGAAAGCCAAACACACTCTGGCTAGGCTTATAAATGCCCTCGGGCAGATAGCCTAGTATGAACCTATGAACCTATATATATATATATATATATATATATATATATGTGATGACCCAGAAGGTAAAACAATAAAGCATAGAACCGAAGCTGTCACAGGAAACAGAAGTTTAATCCACAAGCCACAAACAGTTCACATAAATGCCTCCAAATACACAGTACGTTTTCGTTTCTCCTACTTCATCAGATGTGGGCTGCTTCCAAAGCTAACACGTTTTATAGAGCACATTGTTTCAATTAACAAATCAGCTTTGCTAAGCAATCAACTTGTAATTGAGAAAAAGAGAAAAAAGTGCTTTTGTGCTTTTAACCTGATGTTAACATTTTATGTTTTATATGATAAAAATTTAAAGGTGTGTATCAATACATTACTAAATCACATACTCTTATTATAAATAACCATTCACTTTTAAAACTGTGTTAAATTTTGGTAAAATGCATGAATGAATTAAAAAATACTAAATAAGTAAAAAATGAAATGAAACTTTCCTTTGATGAAAGAGGAAAAGAGTGAAGTATGACAACATTAGGAAGGACATAGATGGACAGTGCAATGAATTAATTAAATGTAAAGTAAAAAAACTTGAGAGAGACTTAAATGAGTATAAAAATGATAGTGCATACCCTAAACCTAAGGTTGGAGGGAGGCATTGGGAATGGAGGAACAGTGAGGTAGGAAAATGAAATGATAATGTGAGGGTCAGTGAACGTGTAATAGATTTGGATGATTTTAGAGATGATTTTTGTGAGGAACAACCTTTAAGGAGATCTGAAAGGTTAAAGAATAGGGATGGATACCAAAATGAAAGACAGGACTCGAATTTTCGAGGGGAAGCAAGAAGGGGGAGGATGAGGTACTGAATATGGTTAGTACCAACCACCCTGACTTAAAAATTTCAGACATTGTTCAAGATGAAATTAACCCTTTTAAATTTATTAAGTGTGATTTTAGTATTTATAATTTTAGTCACATAATTTTAACAAATGAACATTTTAGTTTACTAAGTAAGGGTATCAAATGTATTCCTTGGAACAGAGGAGATCTTGCTAGAACATTAATGGATGTAGAGGAATTTACTAGAAAAATTAATTTTCAAACCATTTTTAGTCAGAATATTAAATATGAACCAACAAGAATGACTAGGAGAACTGTATTTAATCCCCCCCTACATCCCCAGATAAAAAACTTGGAAAATATAATAGAAAGAGGGGTTAGGGATAGTTTTACTAAGGTAAAATACAAAAATAACCTGAACCCACTTGAAAGCAAGACCTTAAAAGAAATTAGGGGTGACAAAAATCTAAGAATTATGAAACCAGAAAAGGGTGGCGGAATGGTTCTTATGGACAATATGACTTATGAGGGGAAAATGAATGAAATTTTGAGGGATCCTGATAAATATTCCACCGTGTCTATAAATGAAATTAATATAGCGTACAGACGTATAGATATGGTACTAGAGTAATTATTGGTAGATGGTTTAATAGACAGTAAGACATATGGTTACTTAAAAGTGGAGAAGCCAAGAATGCCCACCATGTTCGGGATTCTGAAAATACATAAGGATGAAATGAATCCACCCTTGCGACCAATAGTTTCGGCTGAAGGATCTAAAACCTTACCACTTGCTAAGTTTATAGATGGGAAATTGAAGGCAATATGGGTAAAAAGGTGTAATATATTAAAAGACTCTTGGGATTTTTAAGAGGTTTAAAACAGGATTTATGGAAAGAGCATCTAAGATTTTTGACTATAGATGTAGTAGACTTGTTTTCAAGCATACCCCACGAACAAGGATTAAAATTACTGGAAGAAATAGTGTTTGAAGATAACACTTTAAGTCATAATGAATGTACAGTAATTATGCAGTTGATAGATCTGGTTCTAAAGTATAACTTCATTTATTTTAAGGGAGAATACTTTCACCAGATAAAGGAGTAGAAATGGGGCAGCCTGTGCCCCTACATATCAATCTGGTTTTGGCTAAATGGGAAGAGAAATTTGTTTTACAATCACAATATAAGAGGTGTTGGATACAATATAAGAGATTTTTGGATGACATTTGTATTCTTTGGGTGGCACCGAGTGAACAGGTACCAGTATTTATAGATTGTTTAAATACAAGTACAGATTTTTTAGAATTCACTTATTCCTTGAGTGAAGATACCCTAGAATTCTTGGACATAGAAATATATAAAAAAGACAATACTTTTCAGTCCAAGGTTTATAGGAAAAAGACCTATTCAAACTCTTACCTACACTATAAGAGTGCTCATCCTATGCATTATAAAAGGAATATAGAAAAAGGCCAGTATATTAGGTCATGTAGGATGACTTCAAATGATGATGATTTTATGGAAGAAATGAATGTTCTTAGAAAAATATTTAAGAATAGAAGTTATCCTGACTGGTTAATAGAAAAGATGGAGATAGAGGTGATGGAAGGTAGGAAGAGTAAATTTAAACCTATATTGGGTATAGATGCTACTGAGATGGAAGTAAATACAAAAATGTGGATGAGAATTTCAGTAATGCATTGGTATTATTAGAGTACAATGCCAGTTCAAGGATAGTGAGAGAAATAGTTGAAAATGAATGGAATAGATTCATAGCTTTCACTGATTTGGACAACATTTCGAAAAGTAATTTAAAAGTAGTATACAAAAATTCCAATAACCTCAAAAAACTATTGGAAGGTAATACAGATACCCGATATCCTAATAGGAGAATAAAGAAAGGTACATTTAAATGTGGTCATTGTTCGCAATGCACATATGTTATAAACAAAGATGAAGTTTTTATAGAAAGTAGAAACATAAAGCTAGAAAGTAGGGACTTTAATAATTGTGATTCTAAAGGCTTGGTATACCTGGCATTGTGTAAGACATTCCAAGGTTTTATGTTGGAAAACAGAAAGGAAACTAAAAAGGAGAATATACGAACATATATATGACATACAGGTAAAAAAGGAAACAAATGCACTATATAAGCATACTAAGGAATGCCTGGAGGCACAATTTACATTTTATGTTATTGAGCGAGTAGACATAGATAAAAGGGGAGGGCTGTGGGAAGAAAGAATAGAATATAGGGAGCTGTACAGGCAACTATTACTAGAGGCAAACAAAGCCCCTGGTCTTAACGAAAATATTTCCATAGCCCCCCTTTTGAAAATAAGATCAGCCAAATTGTAATATGTGTCTAATAGGAATTTCAAGAAAGTTGCTCAAACCTTACTTATAAAGAGTCCTAAATGCTTTATAAACTCTCTACATACTTTTTACTAAACATCTTTTTTGTTAAGTAATTTTTTTTAATGTTCATTTGAATGCAATTTTAATAACATGTTTTTCATAAGTTTTTTTAATCAAACAGTAATAAATTAATTTTTAACATATGTATGTATTTATAGACCAAGCATATACTAAAGGAGGCATTTTTAAGAACTCAGTAAGTTATGTTTTAAGGAAAAGGGAATGGTTTGTTATTTTGTTGTTCCTTGCAAAATCTTTGTATGGCCACTAGATGGTGCTAAATGGATTAGTTTTTGCAGAAGTATTTCTTTCATCAAAGGAGTTTCATTTCATTTATTACTTATTTAGTATTTTTTAATTCATTCATGCATATTACCAAAATTTAACACAGTTTTAAAAGTGAATGGTTATTTATAATAAGAGTATGTGATTTAGTAATGTATTGATACACACCTTTAAATTTTTATCATATAAAACATAAAATTTTTAACATCAGGTTAAAAGCACAAAAGCACTTTTTCTCTTTTCTCAATTACAAGTTGATTGCTTAGCAAAGCTGATTTGTTAATTGAAACAATGTGCTCTATAAAAGGTGTTAGCTTTGGAAGCAGCCCACATCTGATGAAGTAGGAGAAACGAAAACGTACTGTGTATTTGGAGGCGTTTATGTGAACTGTTTGTGGCTTGTGGATTAAACTTCTGTTTCCTGTGACAGCTTCGGTTCTATGCTTTATTGTTTTACCTTCTGGGTCATCATACTGTCTAATTTCAAGGTTGTTTATCGTGTTGGTGACCAGGTTACCTTATTTATATATATATGTGTGTGTTTTTTGTATGTATTTTATATATATATATATATATATATATATATATATATATATATATATTTTTTTTTTTTATAAAATTTATCTTATAAAATTTATTTTAATATATATATATATATATATATATATATATATATATATATATATATACTGTTATCTATTATATGTTTATACAGTTACATAGTAAGGTTTTATATACAGGTATTTATTCTATGGATTCATCGTAGAAATCCATTTTATGCCATGGTAGAGCTATTTATATCATAATGGACAGTTATTTATTTATTTATTGCTATTAAAATCTGTTTAGAAACTGGATGGTATTATCATGCAGTATGAGAAAGTGTAATTATTTGTTATATGAATCATTAGGGTCCCTTTATATAACTTTTTAAATATTGACATATATTATGACTGTTTTTTATGTGCTGCCTCTTTAAATTTTTGGTTTCCTGCTTAGCAGGAGGAAATGAAGTCACTATTCATTTGTATTTTAAATGTAGTTGTGCTGACAATACACTGTTTCTGATGAAGTCTCTTTTAAAGTTAATTTGAGATGAAAGCACTTATTTGTTGTTGTAAAATAAAGCTTTGGTATTCCTGAAGGAGAACAAGTTCATGTGGTACCTTGCTCTGCAGTTCCTGCATTTTGAAGTACTTGTTTACTGGTTTTTGGATTGTTTTGTAATTTTCTGCTTGAGGTCATCAAATGCTCTCTGGTGCTGTTCTAACCATGACCATGCAAAATTTTTGTGTGTCATCTTTCTTATAGGTGTTGTCATTTCACTGAAGTTTGATACAAACTTTCCCAAATAGTTAACCACACCAAAGAAATGCTATAGGGCTTGGACATTGTCCTTTGCTGGCATCTCAAGAATGGTTGCTTCCTTGGATGGATCACTTTGTAAGCCAGTGCTAGTGAACAAATAACGTACATATGTAACTTCTGGTAGTCTGAATTTATACTTCAGAGGATTGAGCTTCAAGTTTGCTTCATGTACTGTGTTTAGAACTCTTTTGAGGTTGCTGTCATGCTCAGCATCATCATTGCCTCCAACAAATAAATCATCAAATATTATGGCACATGGATACCTTGAAAATATTTGCTCCATTGTACACAGAAAAACTTCACTTGCAGAATTTATTCCAAAAGGCATCCTGAGAAATATGTATCTACTAAATGCAGTACTGAATGTTGTCAGTAGTGAAAATCTGCGATCAAGTATCACTTGCCAAAATGAACTCTTTGCATTTAGTGCAGAAAAAACAGTGGCACTTAGCATCAGGGATAAGACTTCCTCAACTGTACGCATAGGATGAAGAGGTCCCTTTAATGCTTTGTTCAAGTCTCCTGGGTTGATGCATATTCTGATTTCATTTGAGCTCCTTTTATGAGCAGCCACCATGGAAGATACCCATTCAATTGGTTCTGTAACTGGACAAATTACACCTTACTGCACCATTTTTCCTTCTGAGCCTTGACTTTGTTCTGCATAGCTATCAGAACTTTCCTCACTGTTCTTATCACTGGACTGATCTCTGGGTCTATTTTCAGAGTGGAAGCTTGCCTAGTTTGTCATCAAAAACATCAGCATACTCTGATAAAATAGCATCAGTGAAACTGGAACTAGGACATGTGCTAACATGATGAACTTCTTTGGTAAAAGAAAGCAGTTTCATTCTCAAACTGTCTTTGAGACCTAACAATGACTGTACAGGTCTTTGGACTACATAGAATTGCAAGCTGTAACTATTCCCATCTGAATAACATGAAATCACTACTGAGCCTTCGGTTTGAATTTCTTCACCTCCATAAGCAACAGGTTTCACACAATTAGCCAAATTAAGTTGCTCACCAATTCTCACCTTAGCAAATGTTTCTACTAACATAACATTACACTTTGAACCAGTGTCTACTTTGAGCTCTGTGGGTTTACCATTGATAAGGACAATACAAAATATTTCATTCTTTGCCAACACGTCTACTGCATTAATCTTTTTACTGACCACTGATACACCATCTATATAGAAAATAGGGTTGCATCTTTAGGTGACTCTTCTTTAGTACTTAATGAAGTTTGCTTTATTGGCAAAACTTTTGAAAATGGTTCCATTTTTTACACTTGTGGCATTGCTGACCAAATACTAAGCACTTTTCTCTTTTAAACTTATGATTGGCACCACAGTTGCAGCAGTTGGCAATAAAATTTGACTTGGGTTTTGCTGACTCACCCTTGTACTGCACTCAGCATGTCCGTTTTACTGAACTAGACTTAGAACTTGCTGGAAAGCTACAGGTTCTCCCTGCCATACATGCAGGGGCTTTAGCTGCCATGTGCTTAGGTCTGCTTCTGCTAGCCACATGATGCATACTGTCTACGTTTGCTCTGGTACCCGTTGAAACCATGTTCTTATCACTTGCAAGCATATTTGTGTGCCTTTCTGTGAACATATGGATTTGACAAATCTCAATAGCTTTGCTCAGCATTAAATCACTGTCACAAAGCAAAATCGTTCTCATTGCAGCATTATTAACACCACATGCAAGCCTGTCCTTTATCAACTCATCTTTCAAATCATTAAACCTGCACATTTTAGCTTCTTTCTCAAGTCAGTAATGTAAGGTGCAACATTTTTTCCTGGCTTTTGGTCTCTTGTACAACATAAGTGCCTCTCTAATGTAACATTTGTCTGGGGGTAGCACATTTCTCTAAATTTATGTTTCAAGCACTCAGGGTCATCCCTTGATTCAACTGGTACCACAATATGACCATTTCCCCCTTTCCTGCATATACTGCCAGTGCATATACAAATGAATGCTCTCTTTCAATGCCCTCTGACCCTGCTAGGTAAAGCAAAATGAATGCCCTGGTACATGCATATTTGTCAGAAAAAGCTGCTTGTATAAAAATATTCCTGCTCAAATACTCTCTGCAATGTTATGATCAAATACAAGTGGACTTCATCTGCAAAATGCCTCTGCCACATTAACACACACTAGTGAAGGCTTTTGCAATTATATATGAACATACACACATGTACATATGCAACAAATTCATGCCCAAACTTGTAACTATGCCTAATAGCACAAGAAGCCTCTAAACAACTGACATCTGCAAAATACTTAGCAAAATAAATCTCCATGGCAGAGGAACACTTTTAAAATCACTGCACTTTGCAAAGCTACCTGTTATCAGTGTAAGAAACATTTCAAAATGACTGCACTTTGTGAATAAACTCAGCAGAAGAAGCTCAGAGTAAGAAACCTTTCGAAATTGTTGCACTTTGCAAATAAACTGTATACAGCACACTGAAACTCTTCCAAAATGGCTGTACTTTGCTAAATAACTCTTCACAGTGTAAGAAAGACTCTGGAATGGTGGCACTCTGCAAATAAATGCACACAACACAAGAAAATCTTCAAATAGCTGTATTCTGATTGTACTTTACGAAATAGTTGCACTTTCTACACAGTAAACTCTTTGGAATAAATGCATAGTAATAAAGCATGCACTGTAAGCACTTTACACACTCTGAGGTACTCAAATCACTTTAGTAATGCTTTGAATAGCTTTGGTCAATGTGAACTAGTAGCTCATGCCCAAAATACAGTAATTTGCCAAAAAATATGCAGTCTCCTTGCTTTACTTACAACCCCAGGTTTAATAAAATCCATGTAGGCATAGTGTACAGCCTACATTTAAGATACAATGGCCATTTACACTGTACCCCCTTGGTAGCGTGTCATGCATATTAATGAAGGTGTGCTAATGATGGACAGCCATGTAACATGGTTATTGAATGAGTGTAGAGAGTGTGTTATTGTGTCTGTAGATGAGTAACACACCCCCTGCACTGTCAAACTGCAGGATATCAATGTATGCATATGTGTTAAATATTTCTTTTTTTTTAAAGCTTGCATGGCTCAGCGTGCAGTGATTGACACATGCCAGACATCTAAAAATAGAAACTGGATGAATTTAATTTATGATTCAAAGGTCAAATTTAAGCATAGCTAAGCATGTTTGCCTGCCACGGTGTGGTGCTTAGGACTGCTCAAACATAGCTGAAAGGTATATGTAAAAGTATAGCAGCATTCTACATAACCATGTAGCCAAGTGGATAGAGCTACAGTCTCTTGTGTGGTAGGTGTGGGGTTTGAATACATGGAAGAGAAATAAATCAATTATTTTCACAAGATGAATTATGCCATTTATTTTTACATCATGCTCTACTGCGCTCAGCTAAGCTCTGCTAAGCCATGATAAGCACTGCTAAAACAATCACTCTTTCAGGACCACTTGGCCACACTTAGCTGGTTTGTGCACTGCTAAACATTTTGCTAAGCATTGGTAGTTTAAGCACCACTCAGCTCAACTAAGATGGTTTGTGTGGTGCCAAGTAATGTGCCACTTTTTTAAAAAATGGCCCAGTGGTGTGTAAGTAGGAGAAAACAGGCTATATTAAGTGCAATGGGTGGGAATACAGCATAACCTGTTGGAGTTTGAACTGTGCAGGAACTATTGCAGGTGTTGGTGAGGGTGAGCACTTCTGCGCACATCGGTGGGGCATTCTGGAGTCCAGGGTCATGGATGGACTCCTAGTGAAAGACCATGAACACTGGCTGCTGCAGAGCCAGTCCCAGTGTTCAGATTGCAAGGTGGAGGCCTGTTGAGCAGTCAACTAAGTAGGGCGACAGGACAGAACCTATGAGCACGTCCGACACATGGCAACAGATATGGTCAGTGCTACACGACAAAGAGCTGCCATTGTGTGGGCAGGGATCATGCTGCTACCAGTGGAGGGCCTGCTGCAGAACCACTCTTTGCCACAGAGGAATTCCTAGTGAGCCTGGGATCAACCACCAGCTCCTAAGCATCCATCACTCCATACATCATGGAGGTGGGTGTCACAACATCCAGAGCAGAGGAGCATCCAGGGTAAGCCTCCTTTGTTCATACTGCAATACTTTATCAGTCATTGTGCCAGCCTCTGCATACCAGTACATGGGTGTCAGGTCTATCTGCATTGGGGGATTTTGTTTTGATGCACAGTTGTGCACACATACTCAGAATGTCAGCAATGCAGGCAGTATCACATTACCTGTTGTACATATTATTTATATGCATATAATCATCATCATTAGCCTCCTTTTTCACATTTTTCTACATGAGGTCGGGATATCATGTTAACTGTCACCAAGTCTCTTGGTTCAGTGCCACACTCCTGCCTTCTTCAACACTCATGCCTGACTGTTGCAGATCTTCTTTCACACAATCCATCCACCCCTTTGCTGGGCATCCTCGCTTCCTTTTACCTTCTTTCTGTCTGCCCCAAATTTTCCTCACCTGATTGTCTTCTGCTTTTCTACACATGTGCCAAAACCACCGTAATCTGTTCTCTTTTCTGCAATTGGAGCTACTTTGGCTTCTGCTCTTATGTCCTCATTTCTTCATCTGTCCCACAGTGTGCATCCTTTCACCTTTCACAGGCACTTCATTTCCATCACCTCTAGCTTCTTCAACTGTTCTGCCTTTACTGCCTATGTTTCCGTACCATACAGTATTACTGGTTGCACCACTGTCTTGTACACCTTACTTCTCAGCTTCTTTGGAATTCTTTTGTCATGGGCTACACCAGGTACTCTAAGGCAGTTGGCTACAGCCCCCTCTGATTCTAGCTTTGACCTTCTCATTCAGACTACCCTTCTCCTCATATACTCCTCCCAGATACTTGAAGCTGTGTCCCACTATCTGCTGTGTTCCACTATCTTCTCTTCTATCTCTATTCTCGGCTTCTTTTGATGTTCCAAATTTGCTGCCATTATCACCATCTTATCTGTGCTTAGTTTCATCCCATGTGCCTTCAGATTTGCGTTCCATTCTCCTATCTTTGCTGATACTGTCAAGCCATTTGCCAGACAGATGTCTAGAATGGCTTCTCCTTCCTTATTCCTGTTGCCCCACCCATGTGGACCCAGGCAATCCTCATATCCTGTTCTGTCTGTCCTGATATGTGCATTTAAGTCACCCATTATCAACACCAATTCATGCTGTCCTGCTTTATCTAGTAGGTTCTGCAACTGCTGTCTGAATGCACTCTTTTCCTCACTGTCACAACCTTGCTGAGGGGGGCCGAGATTATGAATCTCATTAATTCTGATGACATCCCTTTCACCAGAATTCCATCACCATTTTCTAGCCTGCCCTCCATCTGGATCCCAAGCTGCACTGCCCTTCCATCTCATCTCCTGAATAAATGGGATGTCTAGCCTTATCATCATGTCATCCACTTCCAAGCTGAGTCCTGTCAGTATTACATTAAGTGTAG
The DNA here is from genome assembly GCF_019279795.1 of Protopterus annectens. Taxonomy (NCBI): domain Eukaryota; kingdom Metazoa; phylum Chordata; order Ceratodontiformes; family Protopteridae; genus Protopterus; species Protopterus annectens. Next base: position 1,092,435,346 of record NC_056729.1, on the reverse strand, counting down.
CAATTCTCAGTTCATGTTTGGCAGGTTGTTTGGTTTTACGTCCAGCTTTCACTCAACAGAGCTATCCCAGGTAACCCAGGCTGGACAACTAGACACCAGCTGCTAAGCTTTATGGCAGGCACACACTGGCCAGTAGGGGCACATATACCCCTCCCACCATTAGCACTGGTCCCTGGCATGGGTCAGAGTAGGCCGGGTCCTCAACCCACTTATCACTGGTAACTACCCATGCCCATTTTTGTTGACATTAGACAACATGACTGAATCACCTAGAGCCATACTTTACACCGTTGAGTGGCTAGCCCTGCCACGAACACAGTCTGTGATCCATGTTCATACTGCACATGCACCACAGTAGATCCCAAAGTGGTTTGACTGCACAACTCTTCCCCCTTTAGGGCATCATGTAGAGTCTGTGCTGCTGCCCACAGCTCCATTCATTGGTGAGTTTGAGATAGAAGCAGCATGTTTATTTAGACATGGGAGAAACCCCACAGAGATACAGGGAGAACATGCAAACTCCAAACAGGCATTGGTCAGAGGTTAGGATCAAACCTTGTACCTTGTGCATGGGAGGTGAAGACCTTAACCACTTAGCTATCTGGTCTCTGATATATGCATATAATATCCTGTAGCAATTCCCCATTTGGTATTACTGACAATATCTCTCCCACACATTTCCATAGGTACATCAGGTGTAGCCAGAGTCCAAGGTACTGTATGCAGTTAGTGTGATACTGTATTTTTATGGATCATATACACCCTAAGAATGTTAAGGGCTGCCATTTTGCTGTAGACACAACTGATATGCTTAGCCAGAGTACAGTACTTGTATGTTCAGTTTTGCAGGGGTTAACTGAAGAGCATTGAATTGGTAATCACAATTGTGTATTTACAGGAGCAGTAAAACATTTGCACTTATTTTTGAGGTCTATGCAGTCTGCTATACAGGGGACAATAATATGCTCAGGACGGGTGCACTGTGTTTTAGGTGTAGGTCTATCACATACACTGACATATTGCCTATCTCACTTGTGTATAGTAGTGGCAATATTAACTGGAGATAGCTGCAGTGCATGTTATAAAGGCCTATCATGTCTTGTGTATGTTGTAGTCTGCTTGGGTATTGTGCATGGGATCAGAAATAAGAAGTAGTATGTAATGCAGTTGTGGCTCCTCACCTGTGTGTGTGTGTGTGTGTGTGTGTGTGTGTGTGTGTGTGTGTGTGTGTGTGTGTGTGTGTATGTGTGTGTGTGTGTGGATCACCATACATAATAGTGCAGGTAGTAATGTACTTATTTTGTCTTCCTCCTCACGGGTAACAGTGGATGTTGGAGTGTGTCCCCCTCACAACCTGATGTCAGTGTCTCATCAGACTCTGATGATGATGGTGGCCATAGTCAGGCACAGGTGGGGTTGTTAGGGGCTGAATCTGTCCCATGGGTTGACATCCCACTTCCTCACTCATTGTCCCCGCACACAGTCAGTATGCCCACACATACCCAGTCCCCTGTGGTCACAGATATCGGACAGAGTGTGGTGGCATCGAACACAAGAGTGTGGCAACAATGGCATCAGTGAGTGTAGACATTAGCCATATCCACAGAGCTGGTGAGGTCCCACACAGGCAGATTGACAGGGGTGTTCAAAGGAGGACTGCTGCCCATCCATCACCTGTCACAGGTGTCACATCACAGGTCACTAATTTCATGTTTTGGTCCATCATGGAGGCACAGGCACATTCTGAACACAACACCAGACGAGTGTTCAGGATCATGAATGCAGCATAGTCTGATATCTGTGACTCCTACACTACATTGTTGGTGCCCTGGATCGTTTCATTGATGTAGTCAACAGACGGTGGGGTGAGACATTGTCAGTCCTTGACCTCACATTGTCTGTGCTTTAACAACTGGTGACAGTAGGGCATTGGACATGTGGATATAGGTCATCAACAACATCCGCTGAGAGCCCATTTGGCCATGCACACTCACACTCCTGTAGTGGCAGTACCTCCAGCACTACAGAAGGGCATGTGCTGTCTACACCACAACACGGTAGACCACTAGCATATGGTCCTAGGAGGTCCCATGAGGGACATGAGCCCATAAGACACCAGTCACCATCAGCGACTAGCACTGCATCTGATCCTGGGCATGGTGGTGCCACTGCCACTCCTGGCAGAACAAGTTCCCATGTTCATGGCCAAAGATGGTGAACTGTCCACTTTGCCATGTACAGTCCACAGCTGTCCAATATACCTACATGTAGGGCTAGCACCTGGCTTGACTGTGTATACACATACGCACAAATGCACACACACACACACACACATGATTATGCACGCACATGCACACACAAATAAATCACTGTCAGATGTAGGTCACCAACACATACAACACCTCTCCATGGCCCAGCTGATCAGCACCCCTTCCTGACTCACACATGATGTCAACTGTTTGGGACAGCCTTGGCATCTGGCTCCCCCACACCACACCCTGTGCATGTGATGATACCTGTGCCACATCCTTGCAATCAATACAATCGATGCAGTGACATGCAAATATGTGTCTGATGCACAGGGTGACTATATTACATTACATGATGTTTTGTAGTGCAGTAGTGTTATGCCATGACAGGTGCTTTATGCTGACATGTGTCATGAGTGCACATCAAAGTGTTTGCACCTTTGTTGCATGATGTTAGCTTGGTGGTAGTGTTGAAGAATGCCAGGTGTCTCTCAGAACTGTGTATGTTTCTGTTCCAGGGGTCTGAGTGGCTATGCCATGGACACTTGGCGGCAATAGAGTGGCTCAGGATGGCATGGCAGCACTGCAAAAATATGGCATCATGGTTGTATGTTCAGGTGAAATGTAAAATTGATCATTTCAGTGTCCGCGGACACTGAAATTAAAATGGCATGAGCAAAGCAATATAGGGGGTGTGTCATAGCTTCTGTGACACACCCCCTGTATTGCTAAAGCACTATATGGCACTTCTGCATCCTGCAAAAGCAGGAAATGTGTGCAAATGCACGCATAGCAGGGGATAAATCCCCCAAAAGTTAAAAAGCACAAGCACAGCCCCACAAACACAAAGTTGATACAGAACATGTCATGCATCAGCATGAAACACGCATATAAGCCAGACAGCCCAATCAATGCCAGTACTGCACGAGTACAATCCCAAGTAGTTGTCAGAACACCACAATACACACCCATATAACCTAAAAATATAATAATAATATATACTTATTTTTAATACCCTAAGGAATGTTTAAGTGTAGCTATGTCGGTGTGTACATTATGGCTGTCCCCTTAGCATAGCTGAAACTTCCCATAGGCGCTAAATGAAAATAGACAGGTGAAATTTCCATGCTAAGATAGAGTAGGGGTTAGAATTGCAGCTTTATATGCAGGTGTTCATGGTTTGAGTTCTAAGACAGGAAACTTATTTTCCCATGTGAAAGTAGTGTTATAATTATTTTAGTAAACTTAAATTATGTAGCAACTATTTTTTGTCAACCAGGGTAGTACAGCAGTTCAAAAAGTGAGATATCAGTGTAAAAAAGATGTGAAACCCCCATATAAATGCATGTGCCCCATACAGTATAGTCACACAATATAATGTAATGAAAGCACATAAGTGGATGTCATGGAAGGTAAATGTAAAATTATAATGTGTATGTAAATATCATTTTATATTATTCAATGACTGGCCATTAACATACAAAAATGAGTATGCTAATTGGCCAGCCCAACCAGAGTGCCAGTTGTAAATATGAGAGTATACTAATGGAAAAAGGTCTGGTTTCCCGGACTTTTTCTGTTTGTATATCTTTTGTTCTTTGTTTATTTTTTTCTGCAGAAATAGCAACAGAGAAACAAAGATCTTCGTTGCTTTTTTTAGCATATCTTACTATGTTTTATGAGTTGAAGAACTCGTATAACATAGCAAGATATCATAAGAAAATGCAACGGAGATCTTACTTTCAACAGAGAAAGGAAGATCTCTATTGCTTTTTTTAATATATCTCACTATGTTATACGAGTTCTTCAAATCGTATAACATACCAAGATAAGTTTAAAAAAGCAATAGAGACTTTCCTATCTCCGTTGCTACCTCTGCACAGCACTGATGTACTGCATAAGCATGGGAACACATCCCTTACACATGCCCAGTAGATCAGAAATGCCCAAGGATACTGGAAAAACCATGGAAGGGTAGCACAGAGGCATTATAGAATGACATTATTTAAAAAAGTAAGTATTGTTTTTCTTAAATAGTATCATTGTATAATAGCAATAACCCACATCTGGGTGTGGGCAATGCTGGATTTACCCACAGTTGGCTTTGTTTGGTCATGAAGGCTTCACCCTCATGACCAAACCATACCAACAGTAAGTAAATCCAGCATTACCAACACCCAGCTGTGGGTTATTGCTTAAATATAACATTATAAGTATAATATGCTTAAACGTGCCTTAGTCTATATCCATCAGACCTTGTTCTGTCCAGCAACAAAATAGTCACCCCTACCAAGTCTCGAACCTGTACTAGTACACCATTGAGCTGTGAGGATTTGTAGTGCTTTAACAAACATATCCTGCATTCAGGTCATTTAACATTAATTAAAAAAACAGCATTCCCAACTGTTGAACCCATGACCCTGACCATTACACTCAGAGAAATGTACCACTACACCACCAGAGCTGTAGAATTTAATGTTGCTTTTTCAAACATGTCATGCAATAGAGGCATACAATATGAGGGAGAAAGCTTTGTGGAACCTTTTGTGTGTTGTATATAGACATATATATACACACATACACACACAAATACATATATAAATATATATATATATATATATATATATATATATATATATCTATATATCTATATATAGTTTACTATCATATGTCCAAATCGAACTCCATTGACTGTACTTTTGTCGAACACGGAAATTCGAAAACGGTAATGTCGAACACCAAAAGCCAACCTAGGAACAGGTTTTAGCATGGGTCGAGATAGGGGAGTGGTTTGTAGTTTGGCAATAACAGTGAACACCTATCTCAACCCATGTTAAAACTGTGACATGATCCCCAGGGTGAATTTCCTTTCTTCCATCCTATCGTCAAGGTTCCTTTTGAAGAGGGTCAAAGAGGCGCTCTGCTTGACATGTATGGGCAGTCTATTCCAGAGTTTGGGGAGTCTCTGGGTCAGGAACCTATCTCTCCAGCATGTTCTGTTTATTGTGATGACAAGGTTTAGATCCCTGGAGCGTGTGGCTCTGAGGGATTGGGAATTCTTTAAGTGTAGCATGTCCATAAGCTCTGGGTTTGACATGGCCTTGTATGTTAAGCAGAGATTGCCTCTGAGTAGACGATATGCTACAGAGTACAGCTGAAGTTTTTTAAGGCGGTCAGCATAGGGCATCTGCTTTAGGCCTGTGATTCTTTTAGTGAGGTATTTCTGCGGCCTTTCCAGTTGTTGCAGATGTCTTGAGAGGTACATATCAAACAGGTTGTTGTATTCTATATTGGGTGTAATGAGGGATGAGTACAGTGGGACAATGACCTCCTTTCTATATATATATATATGTGTATATATATATATATATATATATATATATATATATATATATATATATATATATATATATATATAAAACATGCATTGCAGTTATACCTCAAAACCATCCCTCTCAACTTGTTAGTGCAAGGAACCTGTACAAAGGCTGTAAAGGGAGGATGGGCCACATATATGGACATATTTCAAAAATCACTGTTACAGCACAATGGCACTACATATACAGAACCAACTGATATTGCCAACATCCTGGCAGATAGGTTCAGTGCTAACGTTACCACCCTCTAACCCCCTAGAGGGCCCATCTCTATACTGGAAGAATGAAAAGTTCCTGTAATCACGGCTGCACTGGTAAAAACACACTCTTCAAAGCCAAGAACACAGCATCCATGGGACCTGACAATATCCCAGGCTGCATTCTACATGAACTACAGAATGAACTGGCACCCTACCTAAGTACCATGTTCAATCATAGCCTCACCTCAGGCTTTTTGCCCACTGAATGGCACACCATGATGGTTATCCCACTCCACAAAGGGGGAGCCATGACGGACACTAGGAACAACCGCCCCATTAGCTTGACGAGCCTGGTCTGCAAGGCCATGGAATGTATCATCATGGAACTCATAAATAAAGACATTGGTAATCTCCAAATTCTGGACCCTACCCAGTTCGGGTTTGTAAAAGGCAGATCATGTCTCCTAAACTTGATTGAATTCTTTGAACCAGTCACCAAAGCCATAGATGAGAGTAAGGTGGTTCACACAGCTTATCTAAATCTCGCTAAGGCTTTCGACACCATCCCCCACTCTGGAATTATAGATAAGCTCACTAAACTAGGTATAAATCCCTATGTCACAAGATGGGTTGCCAAATGGCTCATGGACAGAACCCACACTGTGAAAGTAGCAGACTCCAAATCCAACTTCAGACCAGTGACAAGTGGAGTACCACAGGGTTCAGTCCTGGGTCCTCTTCTGTTTGGTATCTACTTCTCTGAAGTACAGGCTAACACAGAAGTTCTTTGGCTAACAAAGTTTGCAGATGACTGCAAACTATGAGCCATAATTGAAACTCCTAATGATGTAGACATACTACGAAAGGGCCTCACTGAGACAGATGCCTGGTGTCAAAGCCATGGCCTGAAGCTCAATGCCAAAAAATGTATTGTCATTCCCTTTGGTAAAAACTCTGTACCCATGAACTACCACATAGGTGGTAGTCTACTTAATGCCAAAAGTGTGATAAGAGACCTTGGGACACAGGTGGACAGTAGTCTCTCCTTTGATAATCATATCGCCACAGTGGTCAGGAAATCCTTCTACATGGCTCACCTCATCACAAAAGGTTTCTCATCCAGAAAAAAAGAGGTCATTGTTCCCCTCTAGTCATCACTCATTAGACCCATTATAGAGTACAACGCCCCTTTTGGTATGTACCTCACAAGACATCTACAACAACTGGAAAGGCCACAGAAATACCTCACAAAGAGGATTACTGGCCTCAAACAGATGCCCTATGTAGACCATCTAAAAAAACTCCAGCTTTACTCGTTGCATATCACCTACTCAGAGGCGATCTCTGCCTAACATACAAAGCTATGTCAAACTCAGAGCTGTTGGACATGCTCCACTTAAAGAAATCCCAATCCCTCTGAGCTACACACTCTAGGGACCTGAACCTTGTCACCACAATAAACAGAAATTGCTGGAGGGATAGATTCTTGTCCCAGATACTTCTGGAAAAGACTACCTTTCTATGTCAAACAAAGCTCCTTATTAGCACTCTTCAAGAAAAATCTTGATGATTGGATGGGAAATAGGAAATTCACCCCAGGGATCACTTCTGTGTCTCTGCTTGACAGGGGCACAGGAAAATAATGTTCTTGGGTGGCAAAAGCCAGGGTACCTTTTTGGCTAGGCTTATATAGGCCCTAGGGCTAATAGCCTAGTACCTACATATAAACCTATGAATACCATGTCCAGGAGTCTGCCAGGTCATTGGCATGATAACTGGAGTGCAGTTGGTAATTAATGATATACCATAACTCTGCATCTCATAGTGCAAGACATCTGGACAATACATGACATACTTGTGGGACAGGGTGCTGGAAAGAGGGACATATCTCACATAATGGTGTTACAAACTGAAAGAGTAGCTGGTGTTACATGTGTTGTTGTAACATAACATCCCTGAAGGATAGCATGTCTGGAACACCAATGGATGTCAACACTTATTGACTACAATCCTCACATTATCCTACCAATCCCACAAAAGCAGATGTTGTTTGAGGAACAGACCAAGCATAATAGACAAACATTCGGCCAGTCTGTGGACAACATGCCAGTTGAGAGGTATGTCAGGTGCATATCACTGTCAGATGTCAAGTCACCCAGTAAATGCATGTCCAGAAAAACCTTGTCAATGTAACAACCCTCCATGTGTATAACAGCACTAATAACATACAATCTGTACCAAAATCTGGAGCTTTGTCCCCCATTTTGTTGGGCTGTCTCCACATGTCCTATCCTGTGAGGTATTTCCCACTACTGTCTGTGAAGATGTAGCCCCCACACTTTCATAATGTCCCCCGCACAGGCAAGGGAAATGGGCATGGCCCACATGAAGGGCATCCCATATGTTGAAACTAGCAGCTGTGTCCAGGCCCACAATACAATACAATGTGGGCACCTACATAGCTTTATGGCCTCAGCAATACCCAACAGGACAACATCAACCCCTTCAAGGTAGGCTGAATGCCTGTGGTGGACAGCAGCAATTTAATAAACCACAGACTTGGTCCCTATATTGGCTGTACATGGCAAATCAGGAGCACTCACCAACTTGGCATCAAGTCAGCATTTGTTTGATCAAGCATATAAGGTCACAGGTGGAGTACTGCAAGGCTATGAGCACAAATTGAACACGTCCACCAAGGCCAATCACAAGGCCATCTTCATATATGTCTGCTATTTCTGAGGCAACAAAACAACCCACCCTGTAATGGTGGCCAGTCAGACAACATACACACATAACATAGCTATAGCCAACCAGCTGCAGATGGGTTTATGGCAAACATCACCTTCTGGCTCATCATCACTATAGGTGGATATGCACTGCACCATCACCCCTCCCCTCATCACCAGTGAGCAGGTATATGTTGCCTACTGAAAGGCAACAAATGCAAGTATCCATGGGACCTCATAGCATCCCTGTCTGCATCCTGCATGAACTCAGGCATGTTCTCCCAGCTCCATTACACACTGTAGTCACACCAAGCCTTGGCAACATCCACACCCCATACACATGGAAGATGGCCAATGTCATCCCTCTACACAGACATGAATGAGGAGTGCAGGATTACAAAATTAACTAGCCCTCATTGGGGGAATATGACACTTCAGGACCAGCACTGCAATGCAAGCAGATATAGTGGTGATACATTACTGGGGTATGGTGTGGTTGTGAGTCGTGGCTACTGGTAATCAATATAGATGTGCAGGTTTTGTATATACTGTTGCCAAATGTATAAGGTCCTGAGATGTGTGTCCTATATTATGTCTTACAGGTGCAATGTCGCATCAGCAAAGTTCAACTTTCTCAGCAGCTGAGACAAATATAATCATAGAAGCCATACTACAGGACCATGCCATAATGTTTGACTGGAGCCAGTAACATCTGCAGTAGAAGATCAGCCTGTGGGATGACATTGTCCACTGGGTAAATGATGCTGGCCTCCACGCATGTACATATGAGCAGGTCCAGCATCATAAAAGTGACCTCATATGCCATTCCTACAAAGGACTGCTGCAGTGGCTAGGGACTGCACAGCCACAGGTGTACGCAGGTGGATGGACAGGGATGCTTGCAGGAAGAATGCTGCTCGTTGGGCTATTGTCACAAGTGCCACAAAAGGAGTCACCAGATGCATGATCCACGCTGTCATGGATGCACAGGCACATAATGAGTGCCACAGCACACCAATACAAAGGGTGGTGGATGCAACTCTCCCTGATTTATGTGGTGCCATACATGAACTTGTTGAGGCCACATGTCAAAATACTGAGGTCATGAACAGATGGTGGGGTAAGATCTTGGCAATCCTTGACCGTGGCATGTCTGTGATAGAGCATGTGGTGGGAGATGGGCATCAGCCACATGGACGTAAGTCATCACCAATAACAGCAGAGAATCTATGGGGCTGTGCACCTTCACACTCCCTTAGAGGCAGTGACACCAGCACTACCGAAGGGGGGTTGCTGTCCACTTCACACCAGAGCAGGCCATGGACAAGTGGTCCTGTCCTGTCCTGTCAGGGGCACAGATCCAGCAGACAGCAGTCACCATCAGGAAGGAGTACTGCATCTAGCCTTGGGCCTGGTGGTGACAGTGATAACCCTGGCAGGACCAGTTCCCATGTCCATGGCCAGATATGGTGACCTGGACCCCCTGCCATGTACAGTACACAGCTGTCAAACTTACCCCTGTGTAGGGCAGCCACATGGCATGACTGTGTGCATACATATACACACGCACACATCTGTACCACAGGCAGGTCACCTCCACACACACAGAACCTCTGCACAGCCCATCTACTGGATACCACTCCAAACACACACACATGATGGCAACCATATGGCCCAGCCTAGGTCTCCGGCATACCCACACCAGAGCCTGTGCACATGATGATACATGTGCCACATCCCTGTCATCTGTACTATCAATGCAGGGACAAGCTAATATGGGTCTGATGCACAGGGTGAATATAATACAGTGTAGCTATGTAAAACTATTTAAAGTGCTGTCTGCTTGCATTTGTTATGGGTACACATACAGGTGTATATACTGTATTAGCCAGGATGCATTACTGCTGCTTGTACCACTGATTGAATGTAGTCTGACATGCTGTATTCAGTTTGTGTTCCAGGTGTTTGTGTGTCTGCAAGCTGTGGCCCGGCAGACATTCTCAAGAGGGAGTATGGCAGACTGGAAATATACAGGCCATGTCATAGGCAAGGTACAGCTTTATATGTACATGTACCAGGTGTATATGCATGCAACAGTGTGTGAGGGACACTGTTGTCAGACAGTGTGACCTTGCATACATACCCCTTGTCACAGACAGCTAGCCTGCAAACATGTCAGCTCAATGTTGTGTACTACCACAGGCTCATACATACAGAACAGGTTACTGCAGTACTATCAGCATGTCCCTCACAAGCATAGCCATTACATTAACTGCAACAGATTCACCTGTAAACACCTGTTGACCTTGCCATTTCTTTACCATATACTCAACCCTGATGCAGTTCATGAGGGCATGCATGATACTGTGTATGACAAGTCTGTGGTATGTATTCCTGAGTCCACCGGGTGGAACAGGGAGATAAAATGGTACATCCTTTGCATACACACAGTAAGGACTGACACACAGGATGTGCACACAGTAATATAAACACAGATGGCAATACGCAGATTAGTAAACCTACACTTCCACCATTATGTACTGTACTACTACATAAACATGACATGCCCCACATAGATTATGTGCATGGGACATAATACACTACCTCTTAAACATGTAATTTTCTGAATGCCTCTATGGATCGTGAGATAACTCACCAGACATAGGATGTGGAGTCATGCTTTGCTCCTACAAGCCAGGACAAGTGATAGTATAGCAGATGTTGTATCAGCATGATGTTTCAGTCAGATATGATGCATGATGCTGACATGTGTGTCACTACCCTCTCTGTGGCCAGTTTGGCAACAATATCACATACATGGGCATTGTTAAGGGACACAGACCATATATAGTTTGCCAAAAAAAAAAAGGTCTAAGCTTGTTTCCTGCCTTTCCTGTATAATCCCAATACAGCTTTGATGTATCCAGGACTGTTTGTAAGCTTCTGAGTGGTTCCAAAAAGTCTGCTCTTCAATTGTTCCCTTAGATCTGCTAGTCATCTCCTCTCCTGCACTTTTACTAGCTTATTAGTCTACCACTTTACCAGATTTCTTGTAGCAATTATTGTAGCACACAAAGTGCTACCAGCACTAAATGTTCTACAAGGAAATATCTGCAGTACTTATCATTAATGCTCTCCCCTCCAGGCATGTCTAAAGGTCAGTTCCTTGTGGTTTCTACAATTAACTTGGTGAAACTGGGCATCCTGAGGCAATGTAGATGGGCTGTGCAGAGGTTCTGTGTGTGTGGAGCACTCATATATCCAAATTGGAAGCCACGCATACCTTCCAGCACTCATATATCCAAATTGGAAGCCACGCATTCTCTAGTCAAGACCAGAATAGCTGGTCAAGAGGAGAAAGTCAATACTTGCACCACACCGCATGGAACACAGTGCCCTCCAAAACACACACAAGCACTGCCTTCACATAAAAACACAAACCATACACCTATGTTCACAGAGGCTCTCCTTAAAAATCTACCTAAACAGCAGAGGCCTCCAAGGCAGACACACACTCGACCACCACAACACAACACCAATCATGAGATACATAACTCTTCTAAATAGTATGCCACTCAACCAAAGCCCCTATGGAAAAACAGCATGCCTGACACACTAGTCATAGGTGACTCGATAGTGAGGCCCACTGATATCCCTAGGTTGAATAAGGAGAAAGTAACAGTCAGCTGCCTGTCAGATGCCAGGATTTGCCACATAATGCATGCACTCAGGTCCCTCAACAACAGGTACAAATATGACTCTGTCATTGTACATGTGGGTGTGAATGACCTGAGACATACCTCTCTGGACTATCTCTGGACTACATGAAAAGAGACATGGAGTAGCTCTCGGATTATGTAGCCCAGACAGGTATGACCTTAGCACGGAGCAGCATCCTATCATCACCCAGAAAGATACCACACTACAAGCAGAAAATGATTGATTTCAACAACTGGCCAAGTTTCTGGTGTCATTCCAAAAGGATCCAGTGTCTGTCTGCCTGGGATGACGTGATTGACGGACCTCAATGCTTTGCCAGAGACGGCCTGCATCTGTCACACCTGGGCTTCCGGATACTGGCCAAGGCTCTTGCCACACCTATAGTGCCTTTTTTAGGCTATGTTCCAAAGACCAAATTACCACCATAACAGCTACAAACAAATGCAATCTGAGGGTCATGCTGCTCTATGCTAGAAGTGTAAATCTCGAAATGCACTCACTCGAAGCACCCCTTAAAATGGAGAGTATCGAAATTTGTGCTGTAACAGAGACCTGGTTCAAAGCAGCAGAAAGCACCCCTGCACTACCATGCTATAACTCATTCCACACCTTTCGGCTGAAGAACTTGGACCGAAGCTCCAAAGGCAGTGGTTTTCCATATTCATAAAGGATGTGCACACCTCCAGAATGGTAGCCCAATATAACACATGAAAGATACTTCAGGTACAGCTAAGATTGGGTAAGACAGCAATTCAGGTCATAGTCTGCTGTACGTCCTCAACCATGTCCCAAGACTCACTCTCCATGTTTCTAAGCACCCTTGGGAATATTATGGTCCAACCTAACACTCTTATACTGGGCAACTTCATCTACCCCTCCATTAACTGGGAAAACTACTCATGTAGCAATACACTTGCCCAATGTTTCCTACAATTAATAAATTCCAATGCCCCTGGACCAGCTCATTCGTACCCCAAATAGAGGTAGCAACATCCTTGACCTGGTCATTACAAACACAGGCGACCATTGCTCTACACTAATAGTCAACTCCTCCCTGGTTAGATCCGAACACAAACTACTCACCTTGGAAATCCACATCCCTTCCACCCCCCTGCAAAGGTAACCAACATGAAAAACTTCATGAAAGCTAACCTTGGGCTCCTAAAAACAGAGGTGGCTAAATCATGGCACCCATGCAAATGGAGAATAGTTGGATGACCACCAAATCATACACCAATGCACTGTACACACACGTACACAAATGCATGGATCTCGCCATACCCAACAGAACCAAGACGCTCTCCTCCAAAAAAAGGAAGCCAATCTGGTGGCCCCCTGCCATAAACAAGCTCTACAACAACAAAAAAAGAAACTGATGCAGAATAAGATGAAGTCCAAAGACTGGAAAAACTCCCTTATCAGCCTCAACAAAACATTGAGATCCCGAATTGCAGCAGATTGTAAAGACAACCACAAGCCCTTCTATAGTTATATAAAGAATCTCCACTGCAATACCCAGGTTTGCTCTGAGCTACTGCACAATGGTACCTCCTATACCAAGCCAACAGATATTGCCAATATACTGGCCGACAGATTCAGTGCCAACTTTACCCCTCTCCCCCCACAAAGGAACAATCACAATACCAGTAGATTGTCAGGCACTCAGTATTACTGCTGCACAGGTTAAAATAGCACTGTCCAAGGCCAAGAATACACCTTCTATGGGACCTGACAATATCCCTAGCTGTGTTCTACATGAACTGCAGAGTGAACTGGCATCACACCTGTGTGCCCTGTTCAATCACAGCCTCACCTCAGGCTTTGTCCCTACTGAATGGCGCACTGCTACAGTCATCCCTCTCCACAAAGGAGGAGCGACTACAGACACTGGAAACTATTGCCCCATTTGCCTGACAAGTCTGATATACAAAGCTATGGAATGCATCATCATGGATGTAATAGACAAGGATCCCACACAGTTTGTGTTTTTGAAGGGTAGATCATGCCTGCTCAACCTGGTTGACTTCTTTGAGTCAGTCACTAGAGCTGTGGATTAAGGCAAGGTGGTTCATACAGCCTACCTTGATTTGGCCAGTCATAGAAAAACTCATTAAGCTAGACATCAACTCCTTTTTCACTAGGTGGGTTGCAAACTGGCTCACAGATAGAACCCAGAGTGTGAAAGTAGATGAATCCAAGTCAGACTGCTGACCAGTCATGAGTGGAGTCCCACAGGGTTCAGTCCTGGGTCCTCTCCTGTTTAGTATCTACTTCTCAGAAGTCCAGGCCAACACAAAAGGACTCTGATTGACGAAGTTCACAGACAATTGCATGTTGGGAGCTATTATTAACTCCCCAAGTGATGTTAACATCCTGCAGAAAGGCCTTACTGAGACCAATGATTGGTGTCAGAACAATGGCTTTAAGCTCAATGCCAAAAAATGTGTCAACATCCCCTTTGGGAAAACTCAGTTCCCATAAATTACCACATCGATTGTAGTCCACTGAACACAGAAGGCCTTATAATTGATCTGGGAACACAGGTTGACAGCAACCTCTCATTTGACCACCACATTGCTACTGTGGTCAGAAAGTCCTTCTGTGTGGCACATCTCATTACTAAGGGTTTTGCATCCAGAAAGAAAGAGGTCATTGCCTCCCTCTACTCTTCCCTCATTAGGCCAGTCATCGAGTAAAATGCCCTATTTGCCATGTACCTCACTAGACACCTGCAACAACTGGAGAGGCAGCAAAAGTACCTCACAAACATGATCCTAGGTTTAAACAGTTGTCCTGAATGGACAGACTAAAAAAACTCCAACTATTCTCTGTCTCATATCGCCTACTTAGAGGCGATCTCTGCTTGACTTACACAGCTATGTCTGACCCAGCTATGCTAGAAATGCTGCATCTAAATAAATCCCAAGCCCTCCACACCACACACTCCCTCATTACTACAATCAACAGAACATGCTGAAGGGACAGGTTCATAACCCAGAGACGGTCCATGCTATTGAATAGACTTCCCATACATGTCAAACAGAGCACCTTACTGGCCCTCTTCAAGAGAAATCTTGATGAATGGATAGGAAATAGAAAATTCACCCCAGGGATCACTCCAGTGGCTCTACTCAACAGAGGCACTGGGAACTAATGTCGGGTGGCACAATGCCAAGGTGATCCTATGGGCTAGGCTTGTAAATGCTCCAGATCTATTCGCCTGGTACACACCTATGAACCTAAAAATCTGGATATTCCATAGACATTTGTACAGAGGACTGGTATGGCCTGCACAATGGTTTAAAATGCTGCATGTGAGGCAGATGCCATTACCACCCTATATAAAGTAATGGCAGCGTGAGGTGTTAAACAGGCATGGATGGTACACTAATCAAAATTGTATCAGGCAAACAGGATATGATCTTCACCCAAAGACACACACACACACACACACACACACACACACACACACACACACACACACACACAGTTGCTAGTAGTGAGATTAGAACTCTTATCTATCTAATTATTTTTACTATAGTGTTACGCAATTAGCAGATGCACCACCGAGCTTACATGATTTTTCCTAGTCCCAAGTTACTTTTAAGTTGAATGACAGCAGCAGGCCTAGTAAAGTAGGGTGATGGGATGTTTACAGGGTGGTTCACAAATCAGAATGGTATAACCCACACAGTATATGATTCTTACACACACACACACACACACACACACACACACACACACACACACACACACACACACACACACACAAACAGTTGTCAGTATGGAGATTAGAACTCTCACCTATCTCGTTATTTCTACTATAGTATTATGCAGTACTGAGATGTGCCATGGAGCTTACATAATTTCTCTTAGTCCCAAGGTACTTCTAAGAGGAATGACATAAGCAGGCCTAGTAAAGTAGGCTGATGGGATGTTTACAGGGTGGTACACAAATTAAAATGGTATAACCCACCCACTATATGATTCTCACACACAAATACACAGTTGGCAATATTGAGATTAGAACCCCTACCTTTCCTAGTTATTTCTATTATAGTGTTACACAGTTACCAGACACCCCATGGAGCTTACATGATTTCTCCTAATCCCAAGTTACTTCTAAGATGAATGACAGCAGGCCTAGTAAAGTATGGTGATGGGACATTTACAGGGTGGTACACAAATCAAAATGGTATAACCCACACAGTATATGATTCTCACACACACACACACACACACACAAACAGTTGCCAGTACAGAGATTAGAACCCCTATCGATCTAGTTATTTCTACTATAGTGTTACACAGTTATCAGACGTGTCACAGAGCTTACATGATTTATCCTACTCCCAAGGTACTTCTAAGGTGAATGACATCAGCAGGCCTAGTAAAATAGAGTGATGGGACATGTACAGCTTGGTACACAAATCAAAATGATACAACCCAGACAGCATATAATTCTCACACACACATAATTGCCGGTATTGAGATTAGAAATCCTGCCTATCTAGTTATTTGTACTATAGTGTTATGCAGTTATTGTACATGCTACAGAGCTTACTGGGCAAACAACTGGCCAAAGGTGCTAACTGCACCGCTGAGGTAAACTGTTACAGGTGCCAGAAAGTCTGCCTTCAGTTTTTCCCTTAGATCTTGCTAGTTCTTTCTTTCCTGCACTTCAACTAGCCTAATAGCGTTGCACTTCATCAGGTTTATTTATCAAGTATTCTAGCACACCTGAGAGCCATAAGCAGTAGTTGTTCCTCACAGAGTTAGCTCCAGTACTTAGTAGTTATGATCCCCCCTCCTGGCATGATTAAAGTGCAGTTCTCTGTGCTTTTGCCCATTAACCTGGTGCACTTTGGGATTCTAAGGCACTGTTGCAACTGCCTCATATACACAGACAACCCTCTCCTCTAAACTCCCAACACTCAGACTTGTGAGAGATACCCCTATATCACCAAATTGGAAGCTATGCAATCTCCAGCAAAGACTGGACTAGCTGGTCAAGATGAGAACTTTCAACATCTGCAACACACCACATAGAACACATACCCCTCCAG
The DNA here is from genome assembly GCF_019279795.1 of Protopterus annectens. NCBI lineage: Eukaryota > Metazoa > Chordata > Ceratodontiformes > Protopteridae > Protopterus > Protopterus annectens. The sequence goes on along the minus strand of NC_056729.1, from coordinate 1,092,418,005 downwards.
AACACACACTATCACAGCTCTGACATCAAAACAATAACCACACACCCACCTTCACAGTGGCACTCAATAGACATTAACCCAAACAGTGGAGAACACCAAGACAGACACCCACTCGACCACAACACACCACAAATCACGGGACACATATCTCACCTACACTGTGTGCCCCTCAACGTACGCCCCAAAGGCTAACAACCTTACCTGATACAGTAATCATAGGTGACTCAATTGTGAGGCACATGGATATTCCACTCACTAGTTTGAACATGGAGGAAGTAACAGCCAGTTTTCTATCAGGTGCTATAATCCAGCACATAGCACACCAAGTCAGGTCACTCCACACCAACTACAAGTATCACTTTGTCATTGTCCATGTGTGTGTGGATGACCTGAGATGAACATCCATGGACTATATGAGAAGAGATATGGTGGAGCTCTCAGATTATGTGTGCCAGGCAGGTATGGCAGTAGCCCTGAGCAGTATACTACTGTCACCCTGAATTATACCACAGTATAAACAACAAATGATTGACTTCAACAATTGGCTTATGGGTCTGGTGTCACTCTCATTGGATCCAGTATCTGTCTGCTTGGAATGGTAAGACTGACAGACTGCAATAGCTTGCCACAGATGGCTTGCATCTGTCACCCCTGGGATTCCAGGTACTGGCTAAGTGTATTGCCATCCCTATAGTGGCTTTTTCGGCAGTGTTCAAAAACAAATTACCACTGTAACAGCTACACATATATGCAATCTGAGAGTCATGCTTCTCAACACTAGACATCTACATCTCGAGATGCAGCCACTCGCAGCACACCTCAAAATGGTGAACATTGACATTTGTGCTGTAATGGAGACCTGTTTTACAGCAGCAGGCAGCACCCCTGCACAACCAGCCTACAACTCATTCCACACCTGACAGCCCCAAGACATAGGGCACGGCTTCAAACGGGGGGGGGTGTCTCCATATTGATAATGGATATGCACACATCCAGAGTACTATCCCAGTATAATGCATCTCAGATATATCTGGTACAACTGACATTAGGTATTAGTGCAATCCAGGTCATAGCCTGCTATACGTCCACAGCCATGTCCGTAGACTCTCAATCCACTTTCCTCAACACCCTGGAATCTATCAAGGTCCAACACAACACTCACATACTAGGAGAGTTCAGCTACCCCTCCATCAAGTGGGATAAATATTCATGCACCAATACCCTTGCCTTCCTGGAATACATCAGTTCAAATGGCCTGGAACAGCTAATTCTGACACCCATTAGAGGAAACAGCATCCTTGACCTGTGTTGATTACTAACTTATGGGACTGTTGCTTGATAACAGTAGTTAATTGCTACCTGGTCAGAGCCAACATAGAGTAATCATCATGGAAATCCACATCTCACCCACACCCCCTGCAAAGGTAACCACCTTGAACTGCTTCTCTAAATCTGATTTTGGACTCATAAGAACAGAGCTGGCTAACTTCACATCACCCATGCCAATGGAAAATACATGCATGACTGTTGAATCATACACAATGCACTGTACAAGGATGTACATCAATGCATGGAACTAGCCATACCCAACAGAACCATGACACTTACCTCCAAACACTGGAGGCCAATCAGGTGATCCCCTGCCATTAGTAAGCTGTACAACAGAAGGACGAATCTGTTGCAGAAAAAGGTTGTGTCCCAAGAGTGGTAAAACACCCTTATTAGCCTCACCAACAACTTGAGATCCCTCATGGAATCATCTAAAACTGCCTATGATGTCAGAATTGCAGCAGACACTGACAACAATCATAAATCCTTTGATAGTTATATTAAGAACCTCCACACCAATACCCAGATGTGTTCTGAGGTACTGCACAATGCTGCCCCCTATACTATGCCAACAGATATTTCCAACATTCTTGCCAACACATTGAGTGCCAGATTTACACCTCTACCCCCCAGGGGAACAGTCAGAATGGTAGAGGAATGCCATGCACCCAGGAGTACTCCACCCAGGTTACACCTTCTTTGTCCACAGGCAAGAATATAGCTTAAAAGGGGCCCCAAATAATCCCAGGCTTTGTTCTACATGAACTACAGAGAACCCTGGCAAAACATCTGTGTGCTCTGTTCAGTCACAGCCTCACCTCAGGATTTGCCATTTCTAAATGGCACACTGCTACAGTCATCCCTCTCCATAAAGGTGTGGCAGATAAAGACCTTGGGAATTATCAGTCCATTAGCCTTATGTGTCTGATATGTACAGCTTTGGAGTGCATCAGCAGGGACCTGATCGGCAAACATATAGGTAATCTCCTAACTCTGGACCCCACACAGTTTTGCTTTGTGAAAGGGAGATCATGTCTGCTCAACCTGTTTGGCTTCTTTGAGTCAATCACCAGGGATATGTATGATAGTAAGGCACTGCATACAGCCTAAATCAATCTGGCCAAGGCTCTTGATACCATTTCTCAGTCAGGAATTAGGAATAAACACACCAAACTAGGCATCGACCCCTATATCACTAGGGGGGTTGCAAATCGGCTCATAGATAGATAGAACACACAGTGTGAAAGTAGCAAGCTCCAAGTCAGACTGCCAGCCAGTCATGAATGAAGTCCACATGGATCAGTCCTGGGTACTTTCCTGCTCAGCATCTACTTCTCAGGAGTCCAAGGCAACACAGAGAACTCTGGCTGACTAAGTTCATGACAACTGCAAGCATGCATTAACTTCACAAGTGATGCAGACATCCTACAGAAAGGCCTCACTGAGAACACTGACTGGTGTGGAAACCATGGCCTGAAGCTTAACACCACAAAATGCATCATCAGCCTGTTTGGAAAAATTTCAGTTTCCACTAAGTACCACATCGATGGAAGCCAACTGAACACTGTAGGTGTTATTAGAGATCTAGGGACACAGGTTGACAGCAACATCTCCTTTAACCACCACATTGCCACTGTGGTCAGGAAATCCTACTATGTGGCACATCATTACCAAGGGTTTTGCATCTAGGAAGAAAGAAGTCATCGTCTCTGTGTACTCTTCCCTCATTAGAACAATCAAGTATAATGGCATGTACCTCAGTAGACACCTGCGACAGCTGAAGAGGCCACATAAGTACCTCACAATGAGGATCCTAGGCATTCAACACATGTCCTACACAGACAGCCTCAAAAGACTCCAGCTATTCTCTGTCTCATATCACCTACTTAGAGGTGGTCTCTGACTTGCAAAGCCATGTCTGACCCAGCTCTTTTACAAATGCTACATCTAACGACATCCCAATCTCTCTGCACCACACAATGCAGGGACATTGACCTCATTACCACAATCAACACAACATGCTGGGGTGACAGGTTCCTCACCCAGAGACTGCAAATGTCCTGGAATAGACTTCCCATGCATGTCAAGCAAAGCACCTAGATGACCCTCTTGCAGAGAGATCTTGATGAGTGAATGAGTAATAGAAAGTTCACCCCAAGGATCACTCCAGTGGTTCTACTTGATGGTGGCATTGGGAACTAATGGCAGGTCATATGATGGCAGGGCATGTCTATGGGCTATGCTTGTAATGGCTCCAGGGCCATTAGTCTAGTACACACCTTTGTACCTATAAGGGGAGTGACATCAGCATGACTGATAAAGTAGGCCAGTGGGTGAGTAACTTATCAAAATATTTCTTCCTAAAAATATACACACTTACACACACACATATAGCCCACATGCACATTTACCAGATCTGAGAGTAGAACCCCTGTCTATCTAGTTTTTTTGTACTATAGTGTTACACAGTTATCACATGCACTACAGAGCTTGATGGGCTGACAACTGGCCAAAGGTACTGATAACGGGAATGACATCAGCAGGTTTGATAAAGTAGGCCAGTGGGTGTGAGACTTATCAAAACACCACTTCTTATAAACATACAAACAAACTCATTTGATAGATCTGAGATTAGAACCACTGTCTATTGAGTGGTTTGTACTATAATGTTACACAGTTATCAGACAAGCTATGGAGTTTACTGGGATGACAACTGGCCAAAAGTAACAATAAGGGGAATGGCATCAGCAGGACTGATAAACTGGAGCACTGGGAAGTGTTGTGGGTGGGAATGGCCTAAAACTGTTTCACCTACAAAAAAAAAAAACAAATACACACACCCTCACTCTCACATATACAACTGTCACACACACGCACACACACACACACACACACACACACACACACACACACACACACACACATACACACTCACACACACACTTACTTACTTGTCAGTTTTGAAATTAGAACCCATACCTATTTAGTTATTTGTACTATAGTGTTACGAAGTTATAGTACATGCTACAGAACTTTTAGGAGTGATCAGTGTCCAATAGTACTTCTAAGGTGACTAACAGCAGCAGATCTTGTGAAATAGGGCAATGTGAAGTGTACTGAGTGAGAAGAGTCTACTAACACTTGGGCCTATGGAGACACACACACACACACACACACACACACACACACACTTACACACACACACACACAGGCAGGTTATGTGATATTATAAATCCAACCTCAGTACTGTTACACAATGGGGCTCACCTTTTATGCTGGCACATGCAACTGTTTATAACTGGGATGCCACTGTCCACAGCAGGACATCACTATATGCCATTCAGGGTGTGTAACTCACTGTGTCTGTGTCCCCCTGTGTCTCTCTCTGGATCAAATTCGGTCTCTCAGTTCCCAACATCTATGTGCGTGTATGCTTGACATATGTTACCTGTTGCCATATGTGTGTGTGTGTGTGTGTGTGTGTGTGTGTGTGTGTTGTGTGTGTGTGTGTGTGTGTGTGTGTGTGTGTGTGTGTGTGTGTGTGTGTGTGTGTGTATCTGACTCAGCAGATGCAGATATATCACATATGGGCCACCTACAGTTAGCTCAGAGTAATCCTATCTGATGTGTGTGTGTATGTGGGGACAGGTGAGGTGTATATAGCTGTCTGTATGCATGGTCATACATACACAATACAGTCATATATTCCGATGTGGGTTCCAACATGTCCTGTGATTCTCTAAGTGTAGGAGCATGCCCAGTGTGATCTTCTATACTTAGGGTGGGATTCCTTTCCACAAACAGTTGTACTCCAGTCCAGGGTTTTGTGTGCTACAGCCATACTTCTCAGGACTACACAGGAGTTTCCTCAGGATAGTTATTTTATTTAGCAGACATTTTCTGGCATATCTGTAGTCTGAAACTGCAATGTATTGTGCCATTACCTAGTGCCAGACATCCTCAGATCATCACAGTGCTTTCCCAGAAGAATACTAGTTGTATGATGCATATACCAATATTATGAGGGCAGCTATGTAAATTCTTGCCCAACAGGGCCATTTGTGAGGTGTGGCTACAGACATTGTAGTAATGACACACAGTTATGTAAACAGTCTAGCAACCTGGTGATATACTGGATGGAGATCTCCTGCTTGTGTGGTATCTTTCTAACCTGACATGTCATATCCTTGTGTGCATACCTCTGACCTGTACATGTTTTGGCAGGTTGTCCAGGTGTTTGGCTAGAAGTTTCATCCTATGTACACAAGTGTTTGTATGGCAAGTTAGTTACATATAATTGAATTGTGATGTTACAAAATCATACAGACATTACTGTTTCAGAATACATAAACTTCAGACCATTCCTTCTACTGCAAATCCCTCACCCTACCAACTTTTGTAGTATGTAAGAGTGATATTTACAACACATGCCTATCATTGTGCCTTTGTTCCACTTTTCTTTCTGCCGTTGTCCAGACATCTTGCTGACAGAGGGTGGGAGTTATGGGTGTGAGTACAGAGTGCATTCAACTGTGCAGGTATGTCCATTATTTGTAAAAGCAAACATGAGAAAAAGGATTATTGAGAATGACCACTGGCAACAGTACTACACAGCACTTATATTCACAAAACCCTTGGCACCTCTGCTACACATCTTTCAAGATGTCAGTAATATGTGTAGCATATTCCACATAGTACTGTGACTTCCAGGTATGTCAGTGGCAGAGCAGTGGGAGTCACTGACATGCATAACAGTTGGCACTGCAGTTATATGGAAATCACCCTGTCAAAAGCAGCACTTACCTAGCGCAGTACAAAACGACTGCCAGTAGAACATTCTGGCCAGATCCAGACAGCATTAACCACACATAACACATAGCTCATTGACCCCTGCATATTGTGGACAGGCAACATGGTTTCATGTGTATTGGTGCAGCCCTGCTAATGTGTGTTATGCTGCTATTTCCATGCAAACATATATGATCCTGCATTTGTGTGGGTATAGGGGGGCACACCTGTCCACTATATACATTTGCACAGACTCTGCTGGTATTTGCTTTACATTTTGGTTCTATTTACCATACTATTGTGCCCTGTCTTGGGGACTGGGAGGCATATCAGTACAGAGCCTAGCTCACATTGTACTGGCATACATTTGAGTTTCAGACTTCTTACCCTTTACAGCCTTACTGCAACTGCAGGTCCTGCTGTGCTATCACTGTGTGAGTCTGTAGGTGGCTAATTCAACACTGTTGCCATTTGTATGCCTTTAGCAGACATTTGTCTGTGTTTTTTACAGCTGACTTACTATGTAGGTGTGAAGGGTAATTATGGGACCCCCCACCCTGACATCCATGGCTGTGACTTATGACGCCCCCACTTAGTTGTCCCCACACCTGTACTGCAGTGGGACTTGCCACCTTGGGTACTACTGCATAGTATTAGGAGGCCAGTTTTGGTCAGATATTTCCTGGTGGCCCACATAGCTGGCTGTTTTGTGCTGCTATCTCAGTAGGCCATCCCATTCCCTTGCATGCATGTATTACCATAGATATGGTAGCTGAACATACTATTCCATTAATTTATTGTTAAGACTGACTTAAATTGTGCTTGTGGCAGTCATGAGGACTGTGCTTGAGGGCCGCCTATATTGGATGCACACAGTGCACGGCCTATACATGGTAAGCTACAGATAATGTGATGTATGTGTCATCCATTTTACTATGTGTGTGAGTCAGAGAGAGGTGTCAGTCCCTGTGGTCCCTAGAGTGTCAGTGTGTGTGCTATACATTGTCTCTTTGCCAAGGCCTGAGCATACTGGCCAAACCTCTGTCTGCCTATGGGAGCAAGGTCAGGGGCCTCTTCCTGTGAGTCCCTCTGTGCCTGTGGTGACCTTGACAATGGTGGTGGGCTGTGTGGCCCTTCCCCATGCTGTTCCTGCTGCAGCTGCTTCCACAGGATCATATTGTGTAGCATGGCACATACTATGCACATGTGTGCATATGTGGCTGGGAGTACTGCAAGGCTTCACCAGATATGTCAAGGCAGTGGAACATGACTTGAGCATCCCAAATACATGCTCTATAATGATCCTGGTTTGTGCATGTGCCTTATTATGGTGTTCTTGTATGGGTGTGTGTGCATTTCTGATGGGTGTCATCATCCACAGCTCCAGTCCATAGCCAGCATACCCTACCAGATGGCCATATGGGATGCCTGGTACAGCTGTGATGAATGCCAGATGTGGGAGTTGTGATAGCGTCCAGGGCTGCCAGCCCACACATTCATGATAATGCCCCGGTCATTGCACAAGACCTGACAGTTGATGAAGGGGAAACCCTTGTGGTTTATGTAGATCCTACCCTGTTCACTAGGTGGTGCTTTGATGTGGATGTGCATGCAGTCTATGGTACCCAGTAACTCCAGGTATTTTGCTACATGGTGGAAGAGATGGATATTGCTGGTCCTCTCCTCATGGGTCATGGGAAAGTAAATGTGCTCACCAGCATGTGGTAGCATGGCATCCAGGAACTGGTGGAGTACCCTGGATGCAGATGTCTGTGAGACCCCCATGATGTCCCCAGTAGGTCTTTGGAAAGTACTTGTAGCTAGAATCCTTAAGGCTACACATACCTTGGTATCCACTGGGATGGGTCCCCCTCTGTTGGTTCTAGCTCTGAGTTGAGGCCGGCAGAGCTTGGTAAGTTGCTGAAGTATGTCTCTGTCCACCCTGTAGTGCTCTACTATCTCCAGATCATGTAACCCCTGGTAGGTTACACTGGGTATGAACATTCTTCTCCTCCTCCTTGGTCTGAGGCAGTTGTCAGCATTATCCTCCTCTCCACCCTCAGCCTCTAGCACATACTGATGGATCAAAGCAATGGCAGCCCATAACATCTTTCCAGTTGAAATTCCCCTGCATGTATACACCAATGGTGCAGAGTTTGTGGGAAAAAGCAGACTGTAAGTTGTTTCCATACTTTATACTGTTGTGCTGCAGATGCTGCCTGTATGATTGGCTGACTATGATACATTCCAGCTGCCATCTATATTACTCATGGCTTTGATTTGGCCACTGTGAGTGCTAGAAGCATTACTGGTAATTTATGCATGATTGCCTTTATTCTGCTGTTGCCTTTTTTTAGTTATTTTTTACTTACATCTCCTCCCACTTTCAGCTATGCAGCCCCGTACCAGGTGTATTATTATGTGCTTTGCCTGCCCATTGTAAGTTGCAAGAGTCCCATATTAGTGATTTCTACTTCATTTCTCCTTTATTGTGCTGTTGCCCTTTATCTTTTTTTACATCTCCTCCCATTTTCAGCTATGCAGCCACCTGCCAGCTGTATTAATGAGTGCTTTCAATGGCCCACTGTGTGTATCCTATATTTGCTGTTTGTACTGCATTTCCCTTGTTCTGCTATTTCCTTTTACTTTTCCTATGTCCTTCCTGTTTAATCCCCGGCACAACAACCAGTCCTATTTAGCTAAACAGCAAGAAATGGTCCTCCCATGGCCATGAGCATGATCCTCAGTTCATGGAATAAGACTATACAGCCTCAGATACACACCCTCACTTAGCTGTGCTTAGCTAAGCACAAACCAGGCCAACAGCTCCAATGTGCTTACAGCAAGCATGATACACCCCATTTTCATGTTATTTGCTCCTCCTGTCTACACAGTGGTGTTAGAGCACCTTCATGGGTAGGTGCAGTGTGACACTTAAAAGAAATTTGTGATTCAGTATAAGCCTTCTCATTAACATACCCCACTGTCTTAATTCCTGGTTACTGCACTACACACGAGACTTCCCCCTTAGCAATCACTGTTCCCCTGCCATTGTTTACTTTCTGCATGCCATTGACTATAATGGCAGAATGCAGATTTCTATAATACTTATGTTTTCCCCCTTTTTTTATTTTCTGCCCCCTCCCGTTCACGTGCCACTTCCCACACATTCAATAGTCACGATCGGCCAACAAAAATAAAAGTTTAATTTGTATTCATAGGAAGCAGTTTTGCATGCCAATGGCCATATATTTGGCCATTGGCATGCATAACCACTCTAATACATGATCTGTTGAGAGCTGACATGCCTCTGTTGTGTTTTTTGCAGAAATGTATTCGGTTAGTAACCAAATACATTTCTGCAACTAACACTGTTCCTGCAAGGAGACCTGGCAGGATGGTGAATCGCTAATTCACCTCATTTGCATGGTTTTCACCAGTAAATGAGGTGATTAGCATCCTGCATGTGTTTCCATGCAGGAACAGTGTTGGAGTGCTCATGCACGTAAAACAGCATGTACCTGGATCGCAAAGTGGCCATTTTCCATGTAGGAGCGGCTAAACTGTTCTGCACAGAAATGTTTCGTTCATGAATCCCGGGGTAAGTTAAATCAGCTAAAGTGTTGGGAATTTGAAATATTGCAAGTTGAGGTTTAGAAATGTGAAAAAGATAGTCACATCGATAGTTTTGAAATGGAACTTGGACAGTATGTGAGGCATGTTGTTAATATTATGCAAAAAGTGCATTTTTTCTCATTAAATAATTACTAAAAAAGTCGATAAGGATCTGGATATAAATGTTGATAAGTGGAACGTAAAGTGGCAAGAACTGGAAAACTTATTTACTTTACTGAAGTTAAAATTAGCCATAATATCATTGCTAATGCTATCCAAGGAAAGACAGTATTAATTATTTTTATTATAAAAGTTAGAAAAATGGCAATATGAAAAACTGTTAATGGTGTTTGATGGATGGGTCTTTTCTACTGTGCACACTTCCCTCTATGTTCACTGCTATAGCTCTCTCCTAAAGCTGATATGGAAAGACCAGGAAAAGAGAACATAGTAAGATGTTTAGAGAATAAGTTTGTTGTTGAATTATCATTAAAAAAGATTGCATATATTACATAAAAGGGAAAATAGACTCAAATAGGTACATTTTTATCTAGTGAAGTATAAGGTACTATTAAAAGCTAAGAAGCAATGGGAATTATGTGGTTAATGAAAACATATATGAGAAGACAACTTCAGTTGGGAGGAGAAGTGAGACTGTAGAAACTGGATGCATAAAGGGGCATGATTCTACCCACCTTGGTTCATTCCTGTGGATACTAGAGAAAACAGGGTCGAGCAAGAGAACTGTATTATGAAAAATATAAGATCTGATATTGTCATTTTCATTCATTCCTCAACAGTTGGGTTCAGATCAACTTTTGAGGTAGTGGAGAGAGCATTTTCTATGCCAAGAGTTCAGACAGCTCTGCTCTTTTCAGATCTGACTTCCCTGTCTAATTCAATTTTGAATCCAGAGCCTCTTTCATCCATTCCACTGGGACAGCCAGCCCAAACCAGTCTCCAGGCCATCCAGCAGGGTATAGTTATCTTTTCTGATACCGCCCTGGAGCATCCAACCGAGGGGTCCCTCAGAAGAAAACATGCAAAAAAAGCCACTTATACTCTCCACAAGATTCAGTCAATGAAGGCACTGATTTTGACGAGGGTAACAGTTCCCCCAGATCAACACCTGATGTCTCCTTTGGAAATGTATTAGAGCTCCTGAAACAAAGGGTGGTTGGTCCCTCAATAACTCTTCCAAGAAGAATCAGTGTTTCTGGAGGCATTTGGGTCTGGCCTGTCTTCCTCCTGGATGACTCCACTCACTGATGAGCTCATAGATTTAGTCCCTCAAGGGGTGTATAAGGAAACAGTCACAGTTGAGCCTATACCCAAGAGAATAGAGAACATCCTTTCACCACTTAAAGATCAATTACACTGGAGTAAAGAAGTTGCTGTTGATGTTATGATGCTATGGTTGTTATGGCATCCATGAGAAAGAAACTGGTAGAACAGATTTCCTCTGTCCTCCCCCCTAACAGGGAGTCTAGGGCACTGGGCATAAATGGGAAGCATGTCTATGTTTCAGAGACCTTTGATCTTAAGTTGCTGAATTATTTAGCACATTTCACAAGACTTCACAGAGATTTGATCAAACAGCTTATCAGATCTCTCTCTCTGGGCCATATCTTCTGAGGAAGGAAGTTCCATTCCCTTGGAGCTGGTTACCCTTCATTCTATTTCTAATCCATTTATGAGGCTTATCTCACATGCAGCAGATGGTACCTCATAGGCAGCGGTTTCAAGCATTTCCATTAGGAGACATGCCTGGATGCACTTACGTGACTTTGCTGAACCCTTCAGATCTTCTTTTATCAATGCACCTTTTGACTGAACATCATTATTTGGCCCCAAAGTGAAAGATACACTCTCTATATGTGAACAGGAAGAGAAAACCCTGTCTGCTGTGGACGTACACTTTTCCATTTTTCAGCAGTCCTTTTATAGAAACCAACAAGGTGGCTAGTAAGATGTGATTCAAAAAATCCCAGGATCCCATTCAAGATCCACATGAAGACAGTTCCTCCAGGGGCAGAGGGGCGATACTAATGGAAGACACTGCCCCTGTGGAAGAGGTGGTCCACATAATCAGGGATCTACAGATTCCTTCTCAGAAAGATCCTATCAGTGCTTCTGAAAGGAGACATGACTGTCCATCTCTGGAGGGAGTCAGGGGACTTCTATCTCTGCACAAGACAGCCTGGCTAGATATCACAAAAGATTTATGGGTGCAGAAGATTATATCCAGAGGTTATATCATACCATTTTCCCAATCCCCACCACCAGTTATAAAGAAAATCCCTTATGTTCCACCCAGTCAGAAGAAGCAGCAGAACTAGAAATAACAAAGCTGCTAGAAAAAAAGAGTCATCCAAGAGGCCCCTCCCCCCAGAACAGAGAGAGTCCAGAACTTATTAAAGAGTCTTTTTAGTGCCAAAAAAGACAGAGAACTTTAGACCAATTTTGGATCTCAGCAAATTAAACCAATCAGTTCAGTACATAAAGTTCTGAATGGTCACAGTCCAGTCCATTCTGCCAGTTCAGCACATGGACAACTGGATGTGCTCATGAGATCTTCAAGATGCATACTATCATATTAACATGAATAGGTGATCCAGAAGATATCTACACTTCCAGCTGGGAGCCAGTCATTACCAGTTCAGAGCAATGCCCTTTGGTCACACCACTGCCCCCAGGGTGTTTACCAAGTACATGGCTGTCATAGCAGCTCACCTGAGACTGCTGGGATTCCAAGTGTTTCCATACCTGGATGACAGGCTCCTAACTGCTCCAACCAGGCATCAACTAATTCAAGCAATGAGCTTCTTACTCCAGCTGTGCTGTCATCTGAGGATATCCATAGATTACAACAAATCTCAGCTCACTCTAACTCAAACTTTGGGAATCGTAGGTGCTCACTTCAATACAGCCACTCAAATAGCTTCTCTTCCTCTTTCTCAAATACAAACTATTCAATTTCAGATCAAAAAGATAGTTCAGAATTCTTCTCTCTCATACTCCACACCTTGGGATCCATGTCAGCACAATCATTCTTGTACTGCTGGCAAGATTCCATATGAGATTCCTTCAATGGAGACTTGCAACTCAATGGCCTATTCTCCAACACTCATGATCCAGTCCAGTCAAAATAACTCAAGCTTGCAAGAATTACCTCTTCTGGTGGCTCCACTCTAATCGGACACAAGAAGGCTGTCCCTTTGTCCTCCCTCAACACAAGACCACTTTGACCATGGATGCCTCTCAGATTGGGTGGGGGAGACTTCTTGGGAAGGACAGTCAAAGGCAAATGGACCCTGTAGAGGCCAACACACATATAAATGTCCTGGAAATGAGAGTTGTCCTCCTAGCACTGCAGGCCTTCAAAGACACTCTCCCAACCAGGACTGTCTCATTTCAGATGGACAATATGTTGGTAGTATGGTACATCAACAAACAAGGGGGACCACCTCTTACTCTTTTTAGTGAGAAGCTATGACAGATGGCAATGGGCAAACTCCTCCCATCACTTTCTGATAGCAGTGCCCATCCTGGGGAAGTCCAGTGTGATTGCAGATAAGTTAAGCAGGCCCATTCTGATGCTTCATGGGTGGTCTGTCAACATCAATGTGGCAGAGATGATTTTGCATCAGTGGGGCCAAACATGCTGCAACCATTTTGCATTTCTCCTCAGCAACAAGTGCAACAAGTTTTTTTTACCCTGAGCCCCTCACTGGGAGAGTCACCAAGGGGTGTTCAACATCACAATTGGCCCTCCAGTCTCCTTTATTCTTAGCCCCATTACCCAACATTCCCAAACACTCTCCAGAAAACATGTTAGCTGAAGATCACAATTATCCTCATTGCCCCTACTGGCCTCATCATATGTAGTCCCCCTTCCTTTGGCCTCATTTGCTCCATCCACCCTGGATTCTGGCTCTAACTCTAGACCTCCTGTTGCACTTGACATGCATGGTTCATCTGGACATATCAGGCCTCAAGTTGACAGCATGGTTTCTGCCATTTCTTTGATTGCTAGACAGCCCAGGCTGTCTTCCCCCATCCATCATATCTTGTTATCTTTCCATAAAGCTTCCAGTAGGAACATTTACAAAAGTAAATGGAAAAGGTTTGTTTTTTGGGCCCACAGACAGAGTTTAGATCCCTTTTCAGCACTGATTTCAAAGGTACTTGATTGTTTAGCTACCATTTCAGTGAAGATGCCAGCTCTTCGACTATCAGCATACAATTAGCAGCTATCTCCAATTATCATATTGGTGTAGATAATTCTACTTTAGCGTCTTCTAAGCTTTGGAAAGCTTCCCTTTGAAAGATGCATCTCCTCCTTGGGATTTAAATATTACTCTTTAGGCCTTAACACAACCCCCTTTGAACCATTACCTAAGTCTGATTAAAAGTTGTTGACCTATAAAACTGCTTTACTAAAGGCTATCACTTTTGCAAGAAGAGTGTCTGAACTTCAAGCACTGTCTTCTAAAGCACCTTATTTAATCTTTCACAAATACAGGGTTTCTTTATGGACCAGTCCTTCCTTTCTACCAATGGTGGTGTCAGAATATAATATTAATTGTCAGTAATCTCCCAGTCTTTTTTCCTAACTTTTCAAAGAAATGAGAATATACATTGCATCATTTGGATGTCCAAAGATAGTTGTGTTTTTACCTTCACAGAACCAAAGGTCTAAGAAAATTTGAACAACTGTTTGTGTCTTTTTCTAATTTAAAGTAAGGCAAACCAGTATCTAAAGTATCTTTGGTTAAATGGTTATCTTGACTGCATTTCCTTTGTTTATGAGAAAGTAGGTTTGACTTTAAAGTCTCCAGGAGCTCATTTCACTTGGTCCATGACAACTTCTTCAGCCTTTTTATCTAGAACCTCCTTGGATGATATTTGCGCAGCTGCAACTTGGGCTAATCCTCATATGTTTATCGCTCATTACAAGTTTGATGTAATCTCTAGGGGAACAGCTTCATTTGGCTTAGCTGTGTACTGGAATATCCTTCCTTAGAGTCCTCCCAGGATTTACATAGCTGGAGACTCTGTCCCAACTTAAATGAAAATGACAACATCAGAAAAAAAAGTTATGTATTCACCATAACATTCCATGTGTGTTGTCCATGGTCATTCTTCCTCAACTTTCCACCCACCTACCTTCTCCTTGTTTTACTCCTGGAAAGATTGAAGAGCATTAGAGGAACCTCTGTTCCTCTTTTGAGCTCCAGCTTATATACCTTCCTTTCTTATTTCCCATTGTGCTATGAATGATAAATAACTTCTTGGGCAGCAAACTAGATGTGAGGGATGTTAGGTTGGTGAGGAATTATGGATAAAGTGAGGAGCTAGAGAGTTCAAGGATTCTATGAACTGGAAGAAGCAGCTGAGTCAGATCTGAGGATCGAATCCAAACCCAACTGTTGAGGAAGAATGAAAATGGACATCACAGATGAAGTGTTATGGTGAGTACTTAACTTTTTTTTAATGATCATTCAAGTGTTTCACCAATAGTAAATTGATATGGTGGAATACCCATATTAATGAAATAATGGAATTCTGCAGATGTATTCTCTTAGTAGAGTATTATTTGGATTGTGCAGGCATTTTGTTGTATATTTTAACACAGTGAGAATGGAATTGGTATCACAACCTGCATTTCCATTAATTTAACTAATGCAGACAATATGATTTTGTATGTAGACAGTGTAGAAAGATTGAAACAGATGATAATACTGGTACAAGATGTACTAAAGAAGATGGGGGTGACATTCAGTCCAGAAAAAAGTGAAGGAGTTGTATATGATGAAATTTTAGGAGTACCTTTTTTTTCAAGTTTTCAGTTTTAGGAATTGGTTTCGGGGATGAAACAGTAGTTAAAAGCCAGTAACAAAACATTTTGCTTAAGATGCATGTTGGATTACAGAAACTGAGAATGTTTCTGATATCATCTGCAGAAAAAGATCATGTTATTAAAAGTTATATCTTTCCATGAAGTGTTCATTTAGCTTTTCGTGAAAAACTAGAAAGAACTATGATGGGGTTATTTTTTCTGGAATATGGGCCATACATTGAACCCCTTAAAACAAGGAATCAGGATGAGAAAAACTGTACATTAAGAATGCCAAATGCAGCTCTACATTATTATGCCATTTTCTTAAATGCATTTATCAAAGTCTATAACAATATTTTTCAGTAATACTTAAGATAATGTTATGGAGAGTTGATAAAAAGATGGTGAAATTATTTTTCAAATGCAAAAAATGCAGAAATATGTAATTTGTTCTAAAATGTCAAAGTGAGATATAATAGGTTATTTCTTTCAAAAGGTATGTTAAAGTGGAAACACGTTACATATATTTTCAAAAACAATAAAAAACTTTAACAAAATCAAAAATAATAGACATGCAAAACAATATATATTCATAAAATATTTTCTTTTTGCGTGTTAGAAAATAAATATAGTAGTTATAGTAGTTAAGACTGAAATTTGTATAAATGCTTTAAGGAAAATCGTGTTCATATAGAAATCTAGAAGCTATTGACCATGTTGTTTTTACAAAGTGTACAGCCAAAAGTTTTCTGGCAAGCTTTTTGTACACTAGGTGTGTTGCATCAAGTGCTGCTAGGTTTTCATTGTATTATGGGATTAATGAGGAGGAAGTTTATTCTGATAATATATTCTTCTGGATATTTTTATTCTGGAAATTTTGCAAAATTGAGATGAGCAAAGCATTGCACAAATAGTTATGGATTATCAAAGAAATTTGCACTGACATTATTACCACTTTTACAAAGAAATCTTGTAGTCTGTAACTTGGTTATTGAAATAAAATTATTAACTCGCTTTACTATTTGATTGGTGCTATGGGGTGTTATGACTACCTCAGCTACTGCCAGCTCAGGCAAATGAGAACTTGTTTTAATGTCTCAATGAAGGGATAGCATGCTTAGGAATTCAGCATCACTAAGGTTGCACAGCAGTGTTCGCAATGGAATAGTGAATCCAATCATGTGAGGTGGGAATAGAATTTACATCCTTTTGATTTTACAGTACCAAAAATGAGTGTGCTATTTTTTTAGCCAGAATTCCAGCTACAGAAGTGTGTAACTAGGAAAACACACATATAGATATCCTTTTCTTAAGATTCTTTTTACTCAGCATAGCCACAAGTAACCGCCTTAAAGAGTTAATATATCCCTTTCCATCATGTATTACCATACCTCATTACTAAATATCACATCCCCTACATAAGATTTACTTTACACTATGGAGTTAAACTGTAGCCACACCATGACTAGGTCAGGGTGCATGTTTTTATATTTATGCTCTAAAATACTCAGGTAATAACAGCAAAGCAGATCAAATCAGTGCCAGTAACTAATAATTCAGGAATAAGTCTATCGTTGAGGTAGTCAGAGTAATCTCTCATATATGAACTTCTAGACAGGACTTTGGCTATGTGATACTGTAAATGTGTCATTTCTCTTGTGGGAGATGTAGGGTGGGTCCCTTTAGGAGGTTTTGGGCTTGAACTTTTCCTGCATCTAGTCCTGAAGCTGTTAAGTGCCAAAATACTTCAGGTACTATTTTGGTTTCTTTTTCTTCTTTGTCTTTTTCCACATGAGGAAACACTAGGTACTAGAATGTGTCACCGTCTAAAAGTAGCAGACTCCAAGTCAGACTGCCGACCAGTCACAAGTGGAGTCCCACAGGAATCAGTCCTGGGTCCTCTCCTGTTTGGCATCTACTTCTTAGAAGTCCAGGCCAACACGGAGGGACTCTGGCTGACCATGTTCACTGACGATTGCAAACTGGGAGCCATTATTAACTCCCCAAGTGATGTAGACATCCTACAGAAAGGCCTCATGGAGACCAACGACTGGTGTTGAAACCATGGCCTTAAGCTTAATGCCAAAAAATGTGTCATCATTCCCTTTGGGAAAACTCAGTTCCCACTAATTACCACATTGATGGTAGCCCACTGAACACTGAAGGCGTTATAAGAGATATGGGGACACAGGCTGACAGCAAACTCTCCTTCAACCACCACATTGTCACTGTGGTCAGAAAGTCCTTCTATGTCACACATCTCATTACCAAGGGTTTGCATCCAGGAAGAAAGAGGTCATCATCTCTCTCTACTTTTCCCTCATTAGACCAGTCATCAAGTATAATGCCCCATTTGGCATATACCTCAATAAACACCTGCAACAGCTGGAAAGGACACAAAAATATCTCACGAAGAGGATCCTAGGCCTTAAACACATGCTCTACATGGACAGACACAAACAACTCCAGCTTTCCTCTGTCTCATATCATCTATTAAGAGACAATCTCTGCTTGACTTACAAAGCTATGTCTGATCCAGCCCTGTTAGAAATGTTACACCTAAAGAAATCCCAATCCCTCCAAAATAGAAAGTTCACCACAGGGATCACTCCAGTGGCTCTGCTTGATAGAAGCACCAGGAACTATCGGCAGCATGACGCCAGGGCACTTCTATGGGCTAAGCTTGTAAAGTCTCCAGGGCCATTGGCCTAGTACACACCTATGAACCTATGAACTGGTGGATTAGTGGAGTATCCTCCAGTTTCTTCTTGGGGCTTGATCCTCTCTAATGATGGATGGCATACTGGCTTCCCCATTAAGCACCATATCACCAGGCTGTCTCTTCTTACTTGATAGCAGAATTTTGTGATCTTATCTCATCACTGTCTCATTGCTAAATCTTTGCCCGCTAAGTCAATATTTATTCTCTGTCTTCTGGGACTCTTCACATTTATTTTTGGATATGTTGGTAGCATTGGGTGCAGATGCTAAAGGACGGCTTGTTGTTTTATCCTAAGGCTTATCCTCGTAAGTAGATGGGACAGAGACAATCTCATTGGCTCCAAGGGAGTGCTTATTTAAGGAGGGTTAGGTAGCAGCTGTGATTCACTTTTACATCATATTTTTCATTATGTTTTTACTGTTCGAATGGATTCACCTACTTGCCTATTGACAGAATATTTACAGCTTGTTTTTGTGTATCCAAATTCTCACTGCACAACAAACATTTTAGATTTCCTACATTTATAAAATTATTCACTTTCTGGCATGAGCATTTCTGGGATCTTCTGTCATGCAAAATTTCCTCTCAGGAGCATAATAACAACCCAGGAGGAGGTAGGTGCAAGTTTAACTGACTTTTAAACAGTAGTCTGCGCAGATAAGAGAGTCAGTATCCCTGAACTGGAGCACATATGGGGTGACTTAGATCCATGGTCTATCTGACACCAAATGTGGAATCACATGCTCATTGGTCTGACTCCTGGACCTGCTCATCTCTTTGTGCTGACATGACAGACCAAATTAAATATCTTTAGGTCATTCCTTACACTTCAGTTTGTACAAATGGGTTTCACAAATTATCTGCAAAACTTGTTTCCCTAGGAGTGTATAATTATTCTGTAGAGCTTTCATAGAAACCCCCTTGTTATGCCTGATGTTTTCCATAAATGTGAAGTATGGCTGGATCAAAAATGTTATTTCCATTCATTTTGGCTAATCGTTCTACACTGTTTTTTGTCAGCTGTATCTCTTTGTAACTGTCACTATACATAATGAATTCTTATTGTTTCTCCTGTGAAGTGAGCAGTACTTTGATACTGGCAGTATGTTTACCTCATTACAAGGAGCTCTTTGTTGGTGTCTGAGGTTCGTAGGTTTTTAGTAGCCTAACAGTGACTGGGGCCTTTTTATGCCCAGCCATGCATCTCAAATCTCTGACAAGTTCTGGTGCCCTTATTATGTGTAAGCAGGGGCTTGGGAGATGAAACATTTTTAGGCTGCCTTAGTCCATTACAGACATAGGTACCAAACTAGGAATGAATTTTCTATTTCCCATTCAATTGTCTAAGGTGCCCTTGAATTGTGTTAGGGAAGAGTTCTGCTTCTCATGGATGGGGAGTGTTTCCAGAGGAGGGGTAGTCTGTAGGATACATACCTATTTCTCCAGCAGGTACTATTTATATCACAGGCAAGGTTTAAGTCTTTACTACAGATAATTCTGGTGCCACTTGTTTTGTGGATATGTAGGAGATCCATCAGACTGCAGACTGATTTATGCATTGTATGCCATGCATAGATCTCCCCTCAACAACCAATAGGAAACAAATTACAGGGATATTGCTTTGAGGCAGTCTGCACAGGACATGGTATTTATGCCCTGTATTCTTTTAGTGAGGAACCTCTGTGGATGTTCCAATTACTGGATGTGCCTGGTTAGGTACATACCAATGGGGCATTGTACTCAATGATAGGTCTGATGGATGCTGAATCCAGTGGAACAATGACCTCCTTGGACCTAGATACCATACCTTTGTTTGTAAGTCACACAACATAGAAAGATTTCCTCACTACCATAAACACACGATGGTCAAAGGCCAGCTTGCTGTCAACTTGTGTCCCCCAAGTCCCTGACTACTGGGTTGACTCTTAGGAGTATTTTGTCAGTATGTTAGTTACCATGTGTGGCTGACTTCCTAAATTATACTATTATATATTTCTTGGCATTTAGTGTTACTCCACAGCTCTGATGCCAGCTTTTTGCCTACATCAGCCCTTCTTGGAGAACATTATTATCAGCGGGGAGTGATTCTATGACTGCTCCTTATTTGCAATCACCTGAAAATTTGGTCACACAGAGGACTTGACATTGGCATTGTTTAAGCTGTCTTATACAGCATTATTGGCCAACTATCCACACCTTCAGAGAATTTCTTGAAACCATGTACTATGGTTTATAGTTCTTTTTCTACCTGGGCATATTAAGACTGTGCATCACTCAATGCATGTGACCCCTAGGCTTTTAGATATCCATCCTTGGATAACACCTTCCCTAGCCAGACTGATTTGCATTCACTTGCATCAGTACTACTTCTGGCAACATAGTATTTGAGGCTTGGAGGACTCTGTAGACAAGTTCAGTATACTGAGGCTTTGACTTTGCATGTGCTCTCAACACCATTCTACATTCTTTTTCAGCAGCTTCCTCAGTAGTAGATATAGCTTTGAAAATAAATTTGACAAAGTACTGCACCAATCCTTAAAGCTGTGCAGTGCAACTTTATTTAGTAGCTTGTCCATCTCCTTCTTTGCCACTGCTTTCTTTGGGTTTGGTGTGATGTCCTGTTAAGTCAGTATGGGAACCATGTTCTTTACTGTGTTAAAACAGACAAATTGGCAAATTTTTGTGTACTCCACTCAACTTCTCAAATCATAAGTCATGCTACAGCTTTGACTAACCCCACACTAAGATGTCACCCATTATGTTCATACCTCCTTTGAAGACCTATTATTTTAACTCTGACATTCTAAAAGATTTTGAGTGCTGATGGAACTCCAAACAACATTATTATGATTCTATATCATCCCAGTGGAATGCTAATGTTAAGCTTTGCCAATCATGTTTCATTTGCCAGAACCCTTGTTTAGCATCAATTACTGAGAAAATATGTCAGTGGGCATCATTCTCACAACTTCTTCCACTACTTTCAGTAGGTAGTGTTTTCTGTTATGACTTTAAGCCCTGGAGCTCAATACATATCCTTACTTTACTGGGTTTAATCTCTACCACCATACTTTTGAATCAGTCACTTTGCTTAATTTGCCCTACAATTACCACATTTGCTGCTTTCTTTTCAGTTGTTATTTATTTCTATTTAGACTGGGTAGGTGGGCTGGTCTATTGATCCTTTTCAGTCATGACCTGGGCTGTCAAAAAGCACACAGACATGCATTCATTTTATTGCAATTGTGTATCCATATATTAAGTCATGTATAATTGTGTGTACAGTATAGTAGTGATTATAACAGTTATAAAGGAACAATGAATAGACCTTTTAACAGTTCTTGTTCTATTTATGCCCCATGGTCAATGGCACTCGTTACAGAGCATGTATACCAGGCAATACTTTTGGATTTACTTTAATGCTCTACTCCTCTGGCTAACTTCTCAATCAAGTAAATAAAACAGTGTGTTTTTCCAAATGTCCTTGTTCTTATCTGATATACCTTGCTGGCTGCCTTAGGCTTATTATTTAGCATTCCTGCATGATTGTGTGACTGACAATCTCCATGACAGTGCAAGCTGTCTGTCTTGCTGCAGTACAAACTACTATCTTTCTGACTGCACAATGATGTCTCGCAATAAGTTTATGTCTGATCATACACATATGCTTGCATGTAACCCTGCACAACAATATTAGCATTTTTTAGGGATACTATTTGGGCAAGTGACATGTATGTTCAATATCTATATATTCACTTGAGATCATTTTGCCCCCTTGATGAGATTACATGTCCTAAGTAAGTCAGTAATATGAACACTACAAAATCCAACATGTGTTGCACTTCCAAGGCTTTTTACATGCCCTTATTCAGGGCACTACATTTAGCTCAGTACAACACTTCATCTCAACATCTTTGCTTCTTTTTGGATTGTTTTCAGCCTGCATTACAGTGCAAAGCCAGCAGTTTAAGCTATGATTTATTCTGAGACCTTGAACTTGGATTGATTGATTTGTTTGTCAGTTATCTGGAACACTCTGCATATTGCCTCTTCACTGCATCATTTTTGCTTAATACATCTTCACAAAATAAATCATACTTGAACTCTTGTACACAATTATTAACAGGGCAGGCTCTGCCCTTATGCATGTTCTCACACATCTGACAGTACTTTTACTCATCTCTTACATTTTTCTCCTAATATTTTCAACTACATCTACATTACTTGGCTTTGTGCTACCTCTTCTTACTTGGCTTTGTGCTACCTCTTCTTACTCATACATTACCTTGGGCCTGTTAACTGTAGCCATTTTAACTCAACCACACTGACTCACCTCTTGACAAAGGTAGCCATACTGCTGTTTAATTTTAACTCAAGACACATTATCATGCCTCTCAGCTGTACATATTTTTGCACAATGTCCAGACTTTTGCCTCATATATTTGGTCAATTTTTCATAAAATTGTAGTCTTCTGGAAAATCACTGGCAAATCATTGAAGATTGAAGTAAAAAAAATTATGTCAGACATTTGAGTTTCAGACTTCATACCCTTCAGAACATTCATGTTAATGCAAAACCTGCTATTATATTAACTTTTTTAAGTTTGTAAGAACAATATTTACAAAATGTCCCTATTTTGGTCCTTTGTTCCCCCATTACTTATGGCTTTATCCAGATTTCTTGCTCTAAGAGTTTGAGAGGTATGTATATTGTGTAGTTTAATTTTATATATAGCTAGTTACTCTGCTAGATCTTTTATTTTCATTGTCATTAATTCATTGTCTGTATTTTATACATACATATCATATATGTATGTGTGTGTGTATGTGTATATATATATATATATATATATATATATATATATATATATATATATATATAAAATCACATGCCTTGCCTTTCAATTACTACAAAGATCTTCTTCTTTGATGATAATTCAATATGCTGTCCAGGATAAATTGCTGCAGTAACAGATACTCTTAATTTTTGCAAACTAAAATGTAACATATGCAACTATGATTACAGTACTAGAAATAAAGTATACAGATCTCTCCTAGACCTACTGAAAGTTATTCTTCAGGAAATAAAGGTACATGGTGTGCAATCCAGGTGTCTATATGAGACAAGCAGTGTGTGCTATCATGTTGCTATAGAAATGACAAAGGACAATGAGGTCATGCTACATCACAGGTGCTGCACTCCTAAATATACCATTCTTCAGATGAGATATAAAATGGTGGTCCCATCTGGTAGCACTGGTGGCTATAAAAAATCCCGTGGTACCTCTCAAATCGAGTAGGTGAAGTCCCCCAGTGCCCTGAACATATTTTCCCAGGTCAATATGGATACTACCTTGTGTCTCGACTAAAATGAGGCTACTATCCTAGTTGGACTAACCTAGTCAATAAAGTATAAGTAAAAGATCAAGGCTCTTGTGTTATGCATCTGATGTAGAAGTCAGCACATGGAGTCTATATTCAAAGAGCATACAAAATAAAAGGCCTAAAACCTACTAAAAAGGAATCAGATTTTGCCTTAGTGAGAGATGTACAGCACCACCCAAACAAGTATGGGTGAATGGATGACTGCAGTCCAGGTAGAAGGGTAGAAGACCAATGCTGTACCCAAAGAAGGGAGGAGGACCAAAACAGTACTCCAAAAACAATGGATGAAAAAACCTATACCCTAAGATTGAGAAATACCCAATACTTTAACCAAGAAGGAGGGATGACCAGTACTTGACACCCCAAAATGACAGATCAATACCATACCTAAAGGGTTGAAGATTGCAATATTAGTTTATTATACTCCTAAAGAGAGCTAAAGAGAAGATTCAGTTACAGATATTGATTTGACCGATGAACCTACTTAACATATAGCCCAAAGGCCAGCAGTGAAGATACTTGAGCATCAGATGAGGCCCGTCTATGACAAAACTGATTAAAGAATAAAAATAAAAGCAAGTAAAATGAATACAAAATAATTACTGAAACCACTAGCGGAGACACTAGTGAATTATGTTGCTTTTTGTGCAGTAAGAAATATCATTTCTGTAGTAAAGTGAAAAAAAATGTGTCCTTTACTGGAACAGGCTACCAAAGTTATTTCCAGTGATTGAGTAAATTGTGCTGTTATAAGTTAAGCCATCACTAATCCCTATGGGTCAGCTCTCAGCCCTGGCTGAAATAAATAAATCAAAACAGGATGACGTGTGACAAATACAAACCTGTTAAGATAGCATATTAAAGGAGTATAATTGAAATGAGACAAGACAGACAGACTGAGTAGAACATTGCATTTCTCTGAAACAGGTTCCCCATCCATGTAAAGCAGAGTTCCTACCTAAACCAATTAAAGTGAAATTTGGACAGTTGAATGAGGAACAGGAAATTAATTTCTGATTTGGCACCTATGCTTCTAATGGACACAGGCAGCATGTAAATGGTTCATCTACAGACCCCTGCTCGTACATGTTTCATTTTCCAATCCACTACACTTACCAAGGGTACCGGAACTTGTTAGAGATTTGTGATGCATGGATAGGCTTAAAAAGGTCCCAGTGGTCATTAGTCTAATACACATCTGTGAACCTATCTATATAGATCATGCAGCTTGTGTGACTACTTTACAAATTAATTTACTATTGCATTTATAAAGCTCCATATATTTCCTAAAGATAATATAGTAAGAAAATCAAAGCACTGTTACATTAATCCATATATACACACACACACACACACACACACATATATATATATATATATATATATATATATATATATATATATATATATATATGCATATGTGTATACGTTTATATATATCTAAGTGTGAATATTTTATAACATTACTTAATTTGTCCTCATGGATATAGATCTAAAACCAAAGAACATGTACATCACTGGGTGCAGCTGTGCATGTGTAAGCACATTAGTATGTATCTTATATCTCTGGACATATAACAATCGCAAAGCAAATGCATGAGAACAACTCTATATATACGATTTCTTGAACTATTGTACAGTATTAGTTTAGACAGTTAAAACACAGTATCCCATCATCTCTTGTCTTTTTTCCCTATTGCCATTTGAGAACCAAGATTAGTTTTTTCGCTTCCTCACTAACATTTTTTTTCTCTTTTAGGTTCATAGGTGTTTACTAGGCTAATGACCACAAGGGCCTTTTTAAGTCTAGCCATGCATCCCAAATCCTGACAAGTTCTGCTACCCTTGATAAGTGTAAGCATGGGAGATTAACCATTTGCTGGTTACCTGTGTCCAGCAAGGACGTAGATGCCAAACCAGGGATGAATTTCTGGTTTCCTATCCAATTGTCCAAGTTGCATTTGAATTGGCTTAGGGAGGAGCTCTGCTTCACCTGGATGGGGAACCTGTTCCATAGATGGGGTAGTCTCTGGGATACATACCTATCTCTCCAGCAGGTGCTATTTATGTCACAGGCAAGGTTTAAGTCTTTAAAACAGGTAATCCTGGTGCTGTGGTAATTCTGGTGCTGTTTGTTTTGTGGATATGCGGGTGGTACATCAAAGTGGGGTCTGACAATGCCCTGTATGCCAGGCATAGATCTCCCCTCAAAGGCCTGTAGGAGACAGAATACAGGGATAGGGCCTTGAGGTGGTCTGCATAGGACATATTACTTATGCCCTGTATTCTTTTAGTGAAGAACCTCTGTGGACATTCCAATTCTTGGATATGCCTGGTCAGGTACATAACAAAGGGGGCATTGTACTCAATGATAGGTCTGATGAATGCCAAATACAGTGGAACAATGACTTTCTTGAACTTATATGCCATACCTTTGTTTATAGGTTGCGCAACATAGAATGATTTCCTCACCACTGTAGACAAGTGATGATCAAAAGCTAGATTACTATCTATGTGTGCCCCTAAGTCCCTGACTACTGAGTCAACCCTAAGGGGTGTTTTGTCAATATGATAGTTGCCAGGGATGGATGACTTCCCATAGGATACTAGTACGTAATTCTTGGTATTTAGTTTTAGTCCATGACTCTGATACCAGTTGTTTGTCTGTGTCAGCCGCTCCTGTAGAACATTCAATGGCAGCTCCTAATTTGCAATCATCTGCAAATTTAGTCAGCCAGTGAAAACTGACATTGGCCTTGAAATCTGAGAAGTAAATGCCAAAAAGGAGCAGTCCAAGGACTGATCTCGGAGGGATACCACTTGTGATTGGCCTCTTTGTAGAGGTGGACTCCCCAATTCTAACTTCCTGCGTCCTGTCTGTGAGAGAGATGGCTGTCCACCAGATGACATATGGGGGTGTACCTAACCTCTTGAGTTTGTCAACAATGCCTGAGTGGGGTACTGTGTCAAATGCCTTGGCCAGGTCAAGGTAGGCAGTGTGAACAATTTTGTCCTCATTCATTGTTTTTATTATTCTCGCATATCTCATCCTTTGCCGGTCTTCTCTTTTTTTTATAACATGGATACTCTACCATCACGTACTTTCAAGCATTTTAATAGTGCACCAATAAAATACTTGCAATGTTGTCCTTTTAGATATTGTTGCAAAGCACCATAAATTGTATATATTACATTACTGACACCATAGTTATAATACTAGGCAGTTGAAATGCTTCCCTTGATTTCTGCTTTTATTTCTTATTCAGAACACACTTTCACCCTTGTACTGCTTGTATTCCGTCCTGACTATAAAAACAAGGGATAAAAAACAATAACCAGAACACTTACCTGTGGAAATTGCTGCTGATGAGATATTTCCTATGTCATATAAAGAATTATTTACTGGAAATGGGTAGGACAAATTATTAAACAATTCCATCAGTTGCTTGATTTTATCTGGCTGTATATTAATCTGAATATCGATGTCATATGTGTAGACAGCACCAGCATCTGTAGTTGTTCAAAGCAGAAGAACAAAAAATGTATCAGACTACTATTATTCAAGGTATGAAACAATTACAACAAAGTACAGCAAGAAAATAGAACTATAACATGTTTTCAGTCATACAAACAATACCACCAAGGTAATGTAAATTATAATACATGTATTTCCTTCCACAAATCAGTCTCTGGGGAAGCCAGTCTTTTTTTATTCAGAATATTTACTCACACTTTCTAGGCAACAACATTTTGCACTAGCATTTTAATGTTAGTAAAATAAAAAAAATTGTCTAGTATACAAAGTACAATGTTCTCATTTGTGCAAGTCAGATTTGAGGATTACTTACAGTAGAACAATATCAAGTGAAAAGCATGTCACTAAAATATAAAATACTGAAGTGACCAGAAGGTAATGCAACACATAAATCTTGACTCCTGAACACCCCACATCTGCACCCTAAATTGAGCACCTTCTTCTCCAACACCAGCCATGTCTAATCCAATAACAGAGTAATGGAGAATGATGATTTCCATCCAGTTCTTGTTATCACGTTTACTGGTAGTGTGCAAACCTGAGAAATGATGCCAGCTGCATTTGTATGGTGTTAAGTGAAGAACAAAAGTGCCAAACAGAGGAGAAATCTATTTTTTTGAAATTGGAAGGTTAATCTGACACTTGACATTAGTTTGAGAGGTGTATGCTGCTGTTACTGTTAGGTGATTTAATTTTGGAGACATACCATGGGGGCATAAATGTCTTGACCCAACACATGTTTGTTTGGTTTTATACATTGGTAAAACTGAATTTTACAGTGTGCGATTCAAACCCATACATCAGGGACAAAACATTTTCTTCTGCAGAGGTGATTTTCCATGTTTACCACAGAAGTGCTTCTCACACATAGTCATGCATAATTGATAAATATAGAGGGCAGACTGAGGTGTTAACCATGTCTGTGTTTGACATGACAAGGTCCTTATATATACATTCACTTGTGTACGTGACTTATTAGTGTGAAGGCCATCCAAGTCCAGATAGCAAAATTATACTTACAGAAACATAGCATATCCTCAGTCACATATCTGAACTTTCAAAACACAGTAAGGGTGTGTTATCCTTCATATGTATTATTCATATCAGCTCCACTACTTTAACTGTTATCAGAAGTACTATTGTTACAACTGTTTTCTCTTTGCACTCTTCCATTGTTCTCTTCCTATTATCAGTGACACAGGAGTAAACGCCTTCTAGGATGTTCCATAAACACCACTAGGGGAGTGCAGGCCACCGGTATAGACATGCCTGGCAACTACATAACATTATTTGCTAACACTTTTAGCATTTCAGTAACAGCTGGCTAGCAACATGTGTCATTTGCCTGATGTTTTGTGGGTGGGGGAGCCTAGTTCCATTTCTGTGTTGGCACAAACTAAATTGGCTATTGTTAGTCTCTTTGTTTTGGATCCAACCTTGTTTTGTGTGTGATTGCAATATGTTACAACCACAAAATTCCTATTTTTATATCTGAATACCTTGACTGTTTTATGTTTCTACAGTGGGCAGTACTGAATCTTTTATGTGTTATATCTATGTAGGACTTTTGACTATGTAATACTTATGTGTATTATCCTTCTGATGTGTTTTATGTCACCTAGGACTATAGCAAACAGGTGACCCAATCCCTAAAACCCACCCTTCAGTGACCTTGAAAATGAAGTAATTGTGACAATATTTAGGCAACATGGGGCCTTCCTGCTTGAGAGAGGATGTTGGGATATGTCTTGCAGAATGGAAATTTGGCAACAGATAGTGGCTGATGTGAATGCAGTAGGTGGACAGAGCAGGACATATGATCAAATGTGCCGTACAGCCACTGACATGATGTCATCAGCCCTGAGGAGACCAGCTGCAGTGGCCTGAGAATGGATGGCTACTGGGAAGGGCACTACTTGCAGAGGCAACACTGACACCAAATGAAGAATTCCTGTCCACTGTCACCGAACCAAACAGCTCACTGGAGAGTGCACAACAGCATGTCATTGATGCTGGTGCTGCTGTTTCCGGGAGGACAGTTATGTCTCAGGAATATGTTCTGGGTAGACTTACCTGTCTCAGTTGTTAAATACATCTTGTATACTAAAATATTGACAGCAATACTTAACATTCGGTGTAACATTAATTATTTTTGGGTGGGGCATAGTTGTAAGATTGATACAGTTAACAACACATTTGTTTTTTTTACACACAGGCTTAGGGCAGATGTGTCATTAAAGTTCTTGTTAATAGTATCATTAATGGAAATATAATGGGCAAAGATGGAAACTCCTGTGTTCCTATTAATTGTAATGATGGTGTCCTTACCTTTGTTTAACTTCTTCCAGGACCATCCACCATAGGAAGCATACAATCTTCTGCACATGGTAAGCCAAACATTTTTATGGCAGTTTAAAGGAATACTTATTCTGTGATGTGGATGTCAGGACTGTTGTGTGTATTGGTGTACTGCCTGTAATACTGGCACCACTGTTAATTTGTTAGTATATATTGAACTATAGCACTGTACGTTTTAATTGCATTCCTGTGTTTGTTGCTTATTATCACAGGTGATCCTGAAAGAGGAAGTTTGGGGCTCCTATCACCTGATGTCGATTATCAGCAGACTCTGATGATGATGGTGGGCAAACAGAGGCACAGTCTTGGAGTGCAGAGGTTGAATCTGACACAGAGGTTGACATTCAGCCATCCCCTGTAATTCCATCAGACACAGCTAGTAGGCCTATGCCAACCCATTCCCGTGAGCCCTCAGATATTGGACAGGTGGAGGGTAAGACACAATCAGAATAGTGTGGTTACTGCGACTTCAGTGCCTGTTGACTCTGGCAGTAGTGAAAGTGTGGATGAGGTGCGCACAAGTGTGTTGTTTGGGATGCTTGGAGGAGGCCTGCCGTCTATCCCCTACCTGATGCCTGTGTGTCTTCCCATGCCACACACCGTATGTTTAGTGCCATCATGAAGGCACAGGCACATTCCAGTAGTTCCTTTAATGAAATGCTTAGGGTTGTAAATGTGGCACAGTCTGACATGTGTGACTGTCTCCATCATATAGTCGATTCAATGGGTTGGATGAATGACACGTTGGAATGGGCGGTGTCTGCGATGGATCTTCTGATGGGGGGGGCAACATCCATGTGGGTGTAGGTCAGCCACATTATCTGATATTAGCTGACGTGGCCATGCCTGACCACGCTCCCATAGTGGCACTACTTCCACTGCTCCATCAGTGGTTGAGGTTTCCACACGCAGATGTGGCAAGCCATTGGATCATGGTCCTGGTTGTACTCATGAGGAGGGTTCATCCAGAAGACATCAGTCACCTTTAGGCAGCAACAGTGCTTCTGACTGTGGGTGTGGACATGCCAGTGTAACTCCTAGCAGAGTGAGTTCTCAGGGTCGGGGATGACAACGATGAACTGTAACCTCTACCATGCACGGCACACACCTATCTGACATACCAGGACAAAGAGCTAGCACAGTTCTTGGCTGTGTTCTTGCAAACACTCACACAACAATTTCACCTGGAGGGCCCAGACACACACATACGCACACATACACACACTCACACACACACACACATACACACACACACACATACACACACACACACACACACACACACACACACACACACACACACACACACACACACACACACACACACACAAAAGGAAAGGACCCGTCGTGAGGCATGAAGCTCATTGTGTCTCAGTCGACATTTTATACTTAATCCAAAGGCCTTTCTGTTTCTCTTACTTACTCACACACACACTCACTACCTTTTGTGTCAGTCTAGGCTTCCTGCCCCCCCAACACCCTTTCCAAATGATGATAACTGCGCCATATCCTTGTTTCTATCTTTTGGATTCAGGAATACACAAGTCTTTTGTCTGATTCTCAGGTTGCATAGCTGACTTAATGCTTAGTATATATTTGTTTGTGATGCTGTTTTGCTAATTTTACTGCTTTCTTACAGGTTTTTGTAATGCCTACATGCCTCGCAAACAAAGCTGGTCCAAGCCATAAATAAAAGTGGGACAAAAAGCTGACCAATAAGGAGGCTTTTTTAAGTATTTTGGTCTTACAAACGGAGACAGTTGTTATGAATAACAGTTTTTACATCACTATTTTTTAAAATTGTTCTAAGGGATATGAAGTCTGAAACCGAAATGCGTGTTATTAATGTCTAACTTCTCTCTTTCACAATTTTCCAGTACAAAAGTATGAGACCAAAATGAGGACATTCATTGACCATCAGTACTTGTGAGAGGTATGAATGTATGCATCTTAGATGCCTGAGGCCTATTACTTGATATGACACATGCATTTATATAACACTCTGCTGTCACATGTGAAAGTCACTGCTGTACAAATCACCCATATTTTACTTAATTATATTACCAACTAACAACATGCAAGGATATGCCATTCATTTGTATTATTACACACTTCTGGTTTAACACTCCAGATTCAACACTTACCTCATAAATCCAGCAGTTGCTACAGTTTTAGTCAGGGGTGACTCTGTCTGATGCTAGGAGTACACAGCCATTACATGGGTAGGTAAAGTTTGCGAGTATTGCCTGTCATCAATGTTAATCTATGTATGTGCATAGGATAAAGGTTTTAGCCCCTTAGGTGGTGAGTGAGTGTGCTATATGTTGCTTCTTAGCCAGTGTGAGGGTATATTGAGCATGTCTATATCTGCCTACACGCAAAGCAGCTGCTGGTTCACCCTCTGAGTCTTCACCTGCTTGTGGCTGTGGTGACCTTGCCATCAGTGGTGGGATATGTGTCCTTCTCCTTGTTAATTCTGCTGAAGCTGTTTTCTCAGTATGATGTTGTGAAGCATGGCACAGACTGTGAAGACTTCTGTACATGTATGTGGTTTGTACTGCAGGGTTCCCCCAGATGTACCTAGGCAGTGGAACTGCACTTCTGCAGCCCAAACACATGCTCTATGATATTTCTGGTTTGAGTTTGTGCCTCATTATGGCATTTTTCACTGGGTGTGTGTGTATTTCTGATGGGCGTCATCAGCCAAAGTACCACATACATAACTTGCATCGCCCAGCAAATGACCCTGTGGGATATCACCTTTAGTGAACATCTAACACAGTTGCAAGGTGTGCCAGATATGTGAGTCATGGTAACTGACTGGGCTGCCAACACCACATTCAAGATGATTCCCTTAGCATTCCACATGACCTGACAGTTGGTGGAGTGGAAGTCCTTTCTATTTATGTACAACCTGCCCTGTTCCCCAGGTGGTGCCTTGATTTCTACGTGTACAATCTATTGCACCCGGTACTTCAGGGTAGTGTGCTATAGGGTAGAACTCTTGCATATTTGTGGCCCTGTCCTCAGCAGTTTGGAGAAAATACATGTGGTCACTGGCATGTTGTAGCATTCAGGAATTGATGGAGGATCCTGGATGCTGATGCCTGGTAAACCTCCAGCATGTCCCTTGTTGATTTCTGAAAGGTTCCTGTTGCTAGAATTCTAAGGGCTCTGTGTCTAAGTTGAAGACAACAGAGGTTTCAGAGTCTGTCTACCCTGTAGTGCTCTACAATTTCCATGTCATGCAAATTCTGGTTAGTTAACGTGGGGTCTGAAAACTCATCTCCTTCTTGGCCGTGGTCTATTAGTAGCAGCAGCAGCATAGATCTCAGCCTATTACACATACCCATGGATTAAAGCAACAGCAGCCTCTAACATTCTTCCTGTGTAGGCTAGTACTGAGTCTACATGGTTGCTTTATAGCTTGTTGAATAGCTCTACCATCTTGGATTGGTTAATTAACATGCAATTCAGCTGATAATGCTGTAATTAGCATACCACAGTGTTTACCATGGTTGTGCAGTTCTACCCACCATGTAGAGCTGCTTACTACATACAACATGGTGTTAGCAGACAGTGTAGAATTTATAGAATTCAGCCCATTTGGATAAAGGACACAATTTTTCTTTTGGGAAA
Organism: Protopterus annectens; assembly: GCF_019279795.1. Lineage (NCBI taxonomy): Eukaryota > Metazoa > Chordata > Ceratodontiformes > Protopteridae > Protopterus > Protopterus annectens. Next base: position 1,092,384,792 of record NC_056729.1, on the reverse strand, counting down.
ACTGGTTTAGGCTTAGAAAGGCCTCACGAGTTGTTAGCTTAGTAACAATCTATGAATATATGACTCTATAACTTTATGTACATTTTTGGTAGTCAGAATTGTGCTACAGGCTATACAAGTTCAATTTACAAGATCCAATCACTGCCACAAATTAATATGTGAGGCACAGGTACTGTATCTAATCTCACATGGTGCCACAAATTAATATGTGGTGCACAGAGGCTATGTAGTTTAACTCCAAACACCACCACTATCTATTTTTGATGGGCTACAGAGCCAGCAGTATGGGGTTTGACTTCCCCACTGGTATCTGTTAAATTGCAAAGGGCAATTGGCACTAAGGTTATATATGGTAAATATGAAATGTTGCCATGAAAACCTACTACATACAAGTAAGTTCTGTTCTGATCAGATACAGATCAGAGTTATAATCACCAGCAGCCCAAGATTTGACTTCTTTCACATCCTGCCTGGTATCTTCTAGTGCATCTTACTGATAGTAATTCTAACTTCACCAGAACTATTTTGCGCATGTGCACACTCATCACACAAAATTTTTCAAAATATGGTGGTAAACTGAGAAACAAGAATGTATAAGCCACCTCTATCCATAAGGGACATGGGTGTCAGGCCCACTGGAAATTTCCTATTCCTCATCCACTGCACTAGGCTGCACTAAAACTGGGTAATAGATGAACTCATTTTCACATGGATGGGAGCTTATTCCATAGAAGGTGCAGGCTCTGGGACAGCATGTTCTGTTTAAGTCCCAGACAAAATGTAGGTCCCTAGACCTTGTATTTCTGGTTCTGTCTGACTTACAAATATGTAGGAGATTCATAAGTATGGGGCTTGTGGATGCCTTGCAAGCCATGCATAGACCACCCCTCAGCAGTCCATTGGAGACTGAGTAGAGGCAAAGGGCTTTAAGGTGCTCTGCATAAAGCAAATTTGTTATGCCTTGTATTCTTTTTGTAAGGAACTGCTGAGGTCTCTCTAGTTGCTGCATATGCCTGGTAAGGTACATACAAAAGGGAGCATTGTACTTTATGATCAGTCTAATAAGGGTGGACTACAGTGGGATAATGATCTCTTTGGGCCTAGATGCCATGTCCTTACTTATAAGTTGTGCAACATAAAATAATTTCCTCACCACTGCGGCCACATGGTGGTTGAAGGTAAGGCTATTGACTATGTGCCTACCCAGATCCCTTACAACTTGGTCAACTCTTAGGGGTGTATTATCAACATAGTAATTAGCTGGGATGGTTGACTTCCCAAAGGGTACAGTTATGCATCTCTTTGCATTAAGACCATGGATTTAGCACCATTTTGTTAGTCAGAGATAGACGTTTTGAATAATGCTAGTGTCTGCAGGGGAGTCGATGATAATCCACAGCTTGCAATCATCTGCAAACTTACTCAGCCATAAACCTTCAGCATTTGCTTCCATTTCAGAAAAATACATGCCAAAAAGGAGCAGTCCCAGTATGAAACCCTGGGAGACTCTGCAAGGGACTGGCCTCTTGGTGGAGGTGGCCTTACTTATTTTGACCTCCCGGGTGCAATCATTGTGCCAGTTGGCTACCCAGCAGGTAATAAAAGGGTTTATGCCTAAATTAGTGAGCTTGTCTATAATGCCTGAGTGGTATATTTTATCAAAAGCCTTGTCCAGGTTGAGGTAAGCTGTGTGCATAGTCCTCTCAAAAAAGTCCACCAGATTGAATAGTATGGCCTTCCTTTAACAAAGCCAAACTGTGATGGGTCCAACATTTGCAGGTTACCTATTTCCTCATTTATCATGTCCATGATGATTCTGTCCATGTCCTTACATATCAGGCTGGTGAGACTTGTGGGCCTGTAGTTACCAGTATCAGTGGTTGCACCTCTTTTGTGCAGGGGAATGATTGTAGCCATCTTCCATTCCTTGGCACAAAACCTGCCTGAGGGTTCCAGTTGAAAAGTGACTCAAGTGGACCAGAGATGTCATGTTTCATGGTATTTATTAAACATCTCTGGATGTTGGGGTCCATCGATACAGAGTTTTGGCCTTGGAAAGTGCATCGATGGACTGATCCCTAGTGATGGTTGGGGGGATTGTAATATTCACTATTTCCTTTGGAATATCAGGGTGGCAGTGGGGAGAGAAATTTGAGATGCACCTGTAAGCCAAAAGGTTGGCAATGGCCTCCAGTTCAGTGTGGGCAATACCATTTAAAATAGGTTCTGTAGAGCATTGTATATTTCCACTGAGGTTACAGACAAAGCTGTAGAACAATTTGTGGTTGTCCTTTACCTGAAAAGCTATTTTTTCTTCAAATTTAGCCTTTGAAGTATTAAGTAACCCTCTTAGCCACCTGTTTAGATTGGTTGGGGGCTTTTAGTGTGTATGGCTTTGTTCCTCCTACACTTGGCCAAGATTTTTTTTCTTTTGTTGTATAACTGATTGATACTGTAATTAAACCAGAGTGACTTGCCATTTGAGTTTGCCTTATTCTTAATATGAGTAGGCACAGCTATCAGTATGGCTGTACAGAGAGTTTGTAAATAGCTCAGCATATGCTATGGTGTTTACTGAGTTTCTGGGTACTTAGAATTTAGCCAATGTGTTGCTTATTTGAGAGATTTTAGTCTTGGAATACTTCCTAAAGTTTTTTTAGTTTCAGTGGATCCCAGGATTTAATTTTATTTCAAGTAATATTGCCTTATGATCAGATCTGCAAATTGAAGACATTACATTGGGTAAGGAATATCACCCCCCCCCCCCCCCCCCCATGTTCATGAGTACAAGGTCAAGGATGTTTGTACCCCTGGTAGGAGAATAACTTCATATGTTTATAGGTGTTTACTAGACTAATGACCACAAGGGCCTTTTTAAGCCTAATCATGCATCCCAAATCTTGGACAAATTCTGGTACCCTTGGTAAGTGTAAGCAGGAGCTTGGGAGATGAAACATTTACAAGCAGGATCCCAGCATATGAACCATTTACAGGCTACATGTGTCCATCAGAGACACAGGTGCCAAACTAGGGATGAATTTCCTGTTCCCAATCTAGTTGTCCAAGTTGCATTTCATTGGGTTAGGGAGGAGACAGGGTTGTTTCTGGGATACATACCTGTCTCTCCAGCATGTCCTGTTTATATCACCGGTATGGTTTAAGAATTTAGAATGGATAATTCTGGTGCTGCTTGCTGTGCAGATATACAAGAGATCTACTAGAGTTGGGTCTGACAATGCCCTGTATGTCAGGCATAGAACTCCCCTCAACAGCCTATAGGAGACAGAATACAGGGATAGGGCCTTAAGGTGGTCTGCATAGGACATGTTACTTATGCCCAGTATTCTTTTAGAAAGGAACCTCTGTGGACATTCCAATCATTGATATGCCTGGTTAGGTACATACCGAAGGGGGAATTGTACTCAAAGACAAGTCTGGTGAATGCTGAATACAGTGCAACAATGACTTCTATGTACTTAGATGCCATAACTTTGTTTATGAGTTGCACAACATAGAATGATTTCCTCATTACTGTAGACACATGACGGTTAAAGGCTAGATTACTTTCTACGTGTGTCACTAAGTCCCTGACTACTGGGTCAACTCTAAGGGGTGTGTTGTCAATATGGCAGTTATCAGGGATGGATGATGCCCCGAGGGATACTATTATGTATTTCTTGGCATTTAATTTTTGTCCATGGCTTTGACACCAGCTGTTTGTCTGTGTCAGCCCTGCTTGGAGAACATTTGTGTTAGTGCAGGATTCAATGACAGCTCCTGATTTGCAGTTATCTGCAAAGTTAGTCAGCCAGAACCCATTTATATCAGCCTTGACTTCAGAGAAGTAAATGCCAAAAAGGTGCAGTCTCAGGACTGATCCCTGGGGGACTCCACGTGTGACAGCCTCTTTGTAGAGGTGGACACCCCAATTCTTACTTCCTGGGTCTTGTCTGTGAGCCATTTGGCAATCCACCAGGTGCCATAAGGGTTTGTACCTAACCACTTGACTTTGTCAACAATGTCCAAGTAGGATATTGCATAAAATGCCTTGACCAGGTCAAGGTAGGCAGTGTAAACCATTTTGTCTTCATCTATTGCTTTAGTGACCTTCTCAAAGAAGTCCACCAGGTTAAGTAGGCATGACCTGCCCTTGAAGAAACCAAACTGGGTTGGGTTCTGAGTCTGGAGGTTTACTATATCATTATTGATCATTTCCATGATAATTCTTTACATGGCTTTGCAAACAATACTAGTGAACTTTTGGGTCTGTAGTTTCCAGGGCCTGTAGATGGCCCACCTTTCTGCAGAAGGATGACTGTTGCTGTTCTCCATTCATGAGGCACAAAGCCTGTTCAGAAGCTACAGTTAAATAGCAATTCTAGACGGCCTAATAGATCATGTTTCATGCTATTTAGAAGGCATCCTGAGATATTGTCTGGACCCACTGATGCATTATTCCTGGCCTTAGAGAGAGCATTAAGGACCTGTTCCCCTAGTGATAGCAGGGGGAATTATATTTGATGGTATTTCCAGAGGGAATGTTGAGGGTTAAAGTTGTAGCTGAACTGGACGGCCAGTGGGTGTTCTGGCTCGGTATAGTTGGCTCAATTTACAATGAGCTTTGCACAAATTTATACTGCCTTTGAGGTTGTGGACATAGCTAGAGAATGCCATGTGCTTGCCCTTGCCCTGGGAGGTCAACTTTACATCGGATTTGGCTTTGGTAGACTTTATTGTCCTTTACATTGTTTGTTTAGTTTCATGAGAGTGCTTTTATCTGACAGGGTGCTGTACCTCCAAATTTTTGCAATGATTTTCTTCATTCTGTTATACAGCCTATTGACTGACCAACTGTTCCAGGATGTTGGTATTAACAAAGTTTAGGAATCTCTGGGCTTGTGCATTAGAGGTGTGTAGGATTCCAAATTTATTAAGGGGTAGTTGAGATCCCCCATAAATATCATATAGGGTTGAACAGTGAGGGACCCTATTTCATTGATATAGGCAGTGTAGGTTTCCTGGAACATAGAGGGGGGCCTATATGTTTCAATATGGTATTATACCCTGTTTATTGAGAGTTGTACATGTATGAGTCCCAGTGGGTCATACACTTTAATTAGTCTAGATGTAAGGCTGTTTTTAAAGTAGACTGAGACTCCTCAACCTTTAGTTCCCTCCTGTGCAGTAGCTGGTCTAAAGATGTGAAAGACATTATAACCTTGCATTGCTGGGGTACTTTCCACTACTTTAAACCATGTCTCCATTACTACAGAGATGTTTACACTCTCCAAGGAGAGGAAAGCTTGCAGGGAGTGGAGTTTCTTGCTAAGAATTCCAGCATTGAGGAGTACCACCTTTAGATATTTCTTCACAAGTTCAGTTATCAGTTATCAGGTTTATCAGTTTGGCACTGACTAAAAAGGCAGTATGGGGTGAAAAAGGTCTTTGCCAATATACAAAAGCCTAGAGGGGATAAGTGCAGAACATCCCTGGCAAACCAGTGTGGTCTGTCCACCACATCCTCTCAGGCCATCAAATATTATACCCCCCAGACTGACAACAGAAGCTAAGCCAATTGTTAAAATCAATCATTTTCTGTTGGTAACACAATGTCATCCTTGAGAAGGTAGTATGCTGCTCACTGCTAGGCTCATGCCTGCCTGATACACATAATCAGTGAGCTCAGTCATGTCTCGCTTCATATAGTCAAGGGAGGTATGTCTCGGGTCATTCATACCCACATGGACTATGACAGAGTCAAATTGATACATGTGGTTCAATGGCCTGGGTGCCTTGATGGATCCTAGCCCTTGAAAGGCAGCTAAACTTCTTACCCAGTCTGATAAGGGGGACATCGGTATGCCTCACTATAGAATCACAATGATCAGGAAATGTGCCTGTGTGCAGGTTTGCCTGAAGGGCTTAGCAGTAGAGGCAGTGGATACACAGTTACTATGTATAGCTGTGGGTGATGTTTTAACAGAATGTACTTGATGGCTGAGGACCCTTTCTTTGATTGTACTGTGCAGGAGCTCTTAAGTGTTTTAGGAAGGTTACCTGTAAGTGCCTCAGCATAAGTAGTTTTATGTTAAGGGTCTTTACACTCTGCATTAGATATGGTGCAAGTGTCACTGACAACCTCTGTAAGATTAGTTTTGGTTATATGACAAGAGTTGTGCCTCCAAAATTAAAGTGTATTTACATCTCTCACGTACTTTATCAGCAATAGTAAGAATAACTGGGTTGTCATTGTACATGAGGCAATTGCTACAATCCCTCAGAATAGCCATCTCAACCAGAAAGGCCACTGAGAGAGTCAGGAAGTGCATATCCATGGATACTGATCTAATAGGGAGGAGTGAGGGAAATTTAAATATTGAATAGGTCAGTAAGACAAGGAACCTGATGAGCAACTCTCAGCTATGGACAAACTAGATGCTGTAGTAGTTAAAAAATCTGTCTCGGCAGTAATCAAGAGTGTAGACCACAAACCTTTCTAATGTAAAATACCTGAATTGAAGCCCAAGTGGTTAAACCAGAAGAAAGAGACTTAAAATAGCAGACACAATAATCTTTAACCAGCAATTCCGAGCTCAGAAGAGTGGAGGCTACCCTCTCCCTCCCACAAGAGTATAGACCACAAATATTCTTAATGTAAAATAACTGGTTTGGAGCCCAAGTTCTTAAACCAGAACTAAGACACTTAGAATAACAAGCACAGTAATCCTTCACTAGCAATTCCCAACTCAAAACGGTGGAGGCTATCCTCACCTCCCACAACAGTGTAGACCACAAACTTTCTTAATGTAGAATAACTGATTTGGAGCCAAATTGCTTAAACCAGAATTAAGACACTTTTAGAATAACAGACAAAATAAGCCCTCAGCCAGCAATTCCCAGCTCAGAAGGGTGTAGGCCTATCCTTTCCTGGCACAAGAGTGTAGACCACAAACCTTCCTTTTGTAAAATAACTGGTTTGGAGCCCAAGTCACAGAACTGGGACACATTCTTGCAAACTCAATATAAAAATACAGCAGTATATCAAGCACAGAAGTTATTTTATTGTCTAGTAAGAATAGTTAAGAAAGAGCCAAGTGTAGAGTTGTTGGAGTTTGGTCTAAAATGTCAGTATCATAGCTGAGTAAGATGTGCAGGTCCAAAGAATTCATATGTCAGTCTGCACAATGAGGACATGACAGCAGCCTTGTGTGCAGCTGAAATGAAGAACACAGCAAATGAGGACAACTAAGTTGTGGTTACATGTACAGAGCATGGAGCAAGGAAACATAGACCATTCATAGATGGACCCAGAATTCAGCAGGAATTAATGAAAATGGTGAAGGAGATGACATGCCCATGGGAACAGACAGCTGAGGAAGTAAATCAGTTTGAGATTTAAAGACAGAGACCAAGAAAGGTCTGAAAGAGAGATAAGTAAAAGGAAAGACACACTGTCAGCATGAGAGGGAGATGTTAGCTCTTTGTCAAAAGCATGTGAGTACTGGGGAGAAGCTAAACCCTACATAACAAGGTTCAGCAGCAAATTGTTTCTTTAGTGTAAGGGGATGACCCTTGATATCTTAATTCAGGCATTTGAAAAGGTGTTAAATCAGTACTACATTGACTCAGGGTAATAGGTAAGGTTTAGCTTGTGTGGGCATTGTTAAAACAATGTATGCAGTGTGCAGAATGTCAGTTATAAACTGCTTGAATTATAATAAATTAAATATTGTTTGTTTGAAAACTTTGACTTTTGAAGTTTAAAGGAAAAAACATTTAGACAACATGAAAAGGCAGATGGTAATGGGATGATCATAGTGCAAAAATAACCAATTATTTTCATAGTTAGGTGAGTAGATGCCAAGTCACTATGGCTAAAATGCTAAAAGACCATAAACAAGGGAGAAAGCACTCAGTACTTTGACTGAGGACTTGAGAATCTGATTAGCAGATATGGAATGAAACACTGTTGTGGAAATGGGGAAATTTGAGACCTCTTTCTACCAATTAGGTCACAATGGTATAGGAAAAGAGCACCTAGCATCACATGTGTGTAAGGAAACCCCATGGAATAGTTCAGATTTTCAGTGCAGAAGCATATATAGAGTGGGAGGAAAGCACCAGCTACCCCAAGATGCTGATCACTTTTTATACCAGTACCTGCATTCATTTCTTTATGAAAATTTCTGAATGCTGGTACAGAAATGCACTTCTGCCCTTAATGAGTTGTACCAAACAGTTTGCTACAATTCTTACAAGTAAGAACGTTTTTTTTTCATTCTTTTAATGGACTTTTTTGTTTTGCTCTACAAGTTAGAACTACGGGGCAGAGATGGGCAATGGCTTGGAGCACCAAAATATGGAAGCAGACCTTTTTTTTTGTTTTGAAACTTAGAGATGAGGAGAGGGGGGGTGCCAGATCAGGGAGCAGGACTAGGAACTAGATGAGCAAGATGATCAAACTATGGCTTTGTTTCACAGTAGGATACTCAGGTAAAGGGAACACACTGGCACAAACACATGACAGGGTCTTAGAGGACAATGTCTCCAATGTATTAATATGGGCCATATAAGGTCCAGATATCCACAGCAACAGCTTAGGGAACGAAAACTATTGTGAGGGAGCTAATGGTGTTAGGTTGCTTCTAAACTGAAGTTGCTATAGATTATCACAAATGGCTGTGCCATATCTTGGTAGAGGGTGGATAAAGGACTGTTAAGGGGGGCATGTCTGCTGTTATTAAAGAGAAAAATTACCTACCTGGACAGTCTACTTCAGTTAAGTTCATGAGCAGGGTATCCTTTGTGGTTCCATAGGCTATGGCTCATTAGGATTGTGAAGCATACAGGGAGATGATCAGAGGTCCAGCTGCATTCTACATGAACTACAGAACGAACTGGCACACCACCAAAGTACCATGTTCAATCATAGCCTCACCTCAGGATTTGTGCCCACTGAATGGCACACAGCAACAGTTATCCCACTCCACAAAAGGGAAGCCACCATGGACCCCGGTAACTACCACCCCATTAGCCTGATAAGCATGGTCTGCAAGGCTATGGAGTGTAACATCATGGAACTTATAAACAATGACATTGGTAATCTCCAAACTCTGGACCCTATCCAGTTCGGGTTTGTAAAAGGTAGATCATGTCTCCTAAACCTGATAGACTTCTTTGAAGCAGTCAGCAAAGCTGTAGATGAGGGTAAGGTGGTACACACAGCCTAATTAGATCTCGCCAAGGCTTTCAACACAATCCCCCACTCTGGAATTATAGACAAACTCACTAAACTAGGTATAAATCCCTATGTCACAAGATGGGTTGCCAACTGGCTCACTGACCGAACCCACACTGTGAAAGTAGCAGACTCTAAATCCAACTTCAGACCAGTGCCAAGTGGAGTACCACAGGGTTCAGTCCTAGGTCCTCTCCTGTTTGGTATCTACTTCTCTAAAGTACAGGCTAACACAGAAGGTCTTTGGCTAACAAAGGTCGCAGATGACTGCAAACTAGGAGTCATAATCAAATCTCCTAACGATGCGGACATCCTACAAAAGGGCCTCACTGAGACAGATGCTTGGTGTCAAAGCCATGGCCTCAAGCTCAATGCCAAAAAGTGCATTGTCATCCCTTTTGGTGAAAACTCTGTACCCATGAACTACCACATAGGCGGTAGTCTACTTAACACCAAAAGTGTGATAAGAGACCTTGGGACACAGGTGGACAGTAGTCTCTCCTTTGATAATCACATCACCACAGTAGTCAGGAAATCCTTCTACGTGACACACCTCATCACAAAATGTTTCTCATCCAGAAAAAAAGAGGTCATTGTTCCCCTCTACTCATCACTCATTAGACCCATTATAGAGTACAGCGCCCCTTTTGGTATGTACACCACATGACATCTACAACAACTGAAAAGGCCACAGAAATACCTCAACAAGAGGATTACTGGCCTCAAACAGATGCCCTACGCAGACCGTCTTAAAAAACTCCAGCTTTACTCTGTCGTATATCGCCTACTCAGAGGCGATCTCTGCCTAACATACAAAGCTATGTCAAACCCAGAGCTGTTGACATGCTCCACATAAAGAAATCCCAATCCCTCCGAGCTACATGCTCTAGAGACCAAAACCTTGTCACCACAATAAACAGAACATGCTGGAGGGATAGATTCCTACCTCAGAGACTTCCCATACTCTGGAACAAACTACCTATCTATATCAAACAAAGCTCCTCATTAGCACTCTTCAAGAAAAATCTTGATGATTGGATGGAAGATAGGAAATTCACCCCAGGGATCACTTATGTGGCTCTGCTTAACAAGGGCACAGGAAAATAATGTTCTTGGGTGGCAAAAGCCAGGGTACCGTTTGGCTAGGCTTATATAGGCCCTAGGGCCAATAGCCAAGTACCTACCTATGAACCTATGATATCCCAGCAGATGTTCTAATAAGTAATTATCCTGCTAACACAATAGCCTGTGTACATATACTGCACACAGCAAATCATGGATGAAATTACAATGAAGTGCTACAGGGGTAAAACCCTGTCAGTGCCCACAACTCAAACAGATGTCAGTAATATGAGCACTTCAGAAAGAGTGCTATGAGGCAGCAAAAAGCCTGAATTTGAACCAGAGTTGTCAGAAGGTGCTGGACAACCTCTGGAAGGAGTTATTTCAGGATAAAACCGATACAGTCAGTCTCAATCTCAGCCACAATTGCCAGAAACTATTGAACTCTGTTAAAAGGAGAGATGGGGAAGATTATAAAAGAGAGTTAAAGTAGGCACATCACTTTTTACCTATGTGTCATACTCTATGGTGCCCGTTTTTGGAAGGACGAGTGCTCAAATTAAATTACTACCATTTCAGAACTTAAAGGTTATACTAATTTTAATGTAAATAATACAGTATTTTTGGTTTGTTCGTTTTAATTAACTGGTGGCAGGGTTCCTTGAATCTTGAGAAGGAAAGAGCTGGTTCTGCAGAGTTATAATTTACCTTCCCATTTTGAAAAACATTATCTTGGTGTAAGTGTGTGAATGACAGACCTTATAACTTTAGCTAATATAGTACTACAGGTTATGCTGCACACGTAGGTTTGAAGCATAAGAAGGTGACACACCTGTTGTCTCGAGAAATTCCTTTTGACAAATAATTCATTGGAATTCTGAGAACAGCATATCAGTTGACCTATATCAAAAAGTACTCTGGAAACAATATGAACACATGTTCTTGAGATAATACCAAGCCATCCCAAGTTAACAAAAGACAGATACCAGTCCATTTCCTACTGCAAAACATATTTAAGTATGCAATACCATTTTCTGAAATGAATAAAGCTACACAAGGTGAAGAAGTTAGAAATTACCACACAGACAAGAAATACAAGATGAAAACTTAAGGGATCTACTTTAACTGTTCAAGTACCACTAACTTGCTGCCAATCGTTCAATTCAAGGAATTCTCACACCTATGAATGAGTTTAAGAATGTGCTTTGATATGGGGTCTCTGCCTCCACATTCCTGGACTATAAATATATTACTTCCCAAAGTCACACTAACTTGGAGACTGTATGTTTACAGGCAGTTTCTGCTTCGAGTTTCCGAGACTTGATATACAGATGAGCATCCAGCTGTAAGTAAGTGAGCTGTAAGCATTTAAAACTCATGTAAGTTAAATACAACTGGCTAAACCACATAATAACAGAAAATGTCAATATGACCTGAATGTGGGAGTCAGAGTACTTTGGAAGAAAATAACATCTAATATGCATTATCCTCACTACTAAAGTAGATATCCAACAAAGAAAGGAACAATCCAATGATAATTATTGAAAAGTGGAGGACAACAACTCGTGTGACACCGCATATTCTAACAGAAAGTGCTAAACACCGAAAAAAGGATAAACTTTTGCATGCAGCCTGATCCTTTAAGTAATACATCATAAAGAGATGTACAAGACCCCCCCCCAAAAAAAAGGTACCAAGTAGAACAAAGACTAAATATCTTAGCCTACACTATAAATTTTGACACAGCTCTTTTTTCCTGTGTGATAAATTAATTTTAAGCATTTATTAACATATTTGTACCAAAAAGGTAGACAGACCTGATAAGAATAAAAATAAATGCACAGACTATCCTCTAAATTCACCAATAGAACATTACAAAATAGCTATTATCAGTAAACACCTGACTTATGAAAAGCCTGATATCCATTACTTTAGAGGTAGTAGCCAGTTAAGGTACAAACAGGAAAGCAAAAAAGTTCCACAGCATATGGATATAAGACCAAAGCAGAACGCTGTGCATTTCCTAGCACCTACCTTAATTCAAACTTGAGAAGAAAAAAGTGTTTTTTCTTAAAGTCGAAAGCCCACAAAAAAGGAGACTGAAAACTGTAGTAACCTGCTTGCTACAATAGTAAGAAGTACATTACTACAATTAGATTACTCCACACATAACACTTCAGCCAGAACCAAAAATGCAAAATCAGCATTCATTTTATGCTGCTGCAATGCTCTCCTGGCTTTGTAAATGAATTTCAAATCTGCCAGTCACACCCCCTAGCAGCTTGCACATAGGGCAGTCATTCCATTTGCCCTGTTCTAGTTACAACACTGCATACCCTGTATTCAGTAAATGTGTATTGTTACATAAAAATATGGTTTCACAGAATAACCATGCAATGTTAATTCTTAAGAATATAGAGAATTAGTAAACTGCAATAAAAAGTTTAGTTGTCAGAACACTGCATTCCTAGTGGGGGACATTGCAAGGTACTAAACTGGGCATCCTCCAATCACGATGGCATCATTCCTGGAGGAGGCATTCTGGAGTAGTGAGAGCAGGATAGTGAATGCTCTTCCCTCTGCTGCTCCACACTTTTTAGAGTCTGGCCACTCATGTTTATTCAGAGGAGTTGTTGACACAACTACTCTACCACTCTCTATTTCAGAGACTGATCTCTCATGTGACACTTACAGTGTGGATTCTATTGAAATATTCAAAGAGAAATGTGTGGTTTAAATGTATTGGTCATATTCTGAATCATCTTTGTTTTACAATTGTTAATTTTCAGTTGTATTCCTTGTATTAACTTTGCAAGTGGCTTTGCAAAAAAAATAAGATTATATAGTGTGGTGTTTCCTTTTTTAAATCACATCATTTACTAAGTTTTTCTATATAGCCTCACCCACAAAATGATGTCACAATAGGTACTGGGCAATGATTTAGATAAAATGCAAACAATTGTGGGTAAGAGAAATAACATACTTCTGAAGAGCAGCTTATTAATCACATTTTGGTGACACTACTAAATAATCATGTAGTATTTCTCAAGATATGGTGCTCCACTTGCAAAACCTAGTTGATAGCTTGTCTTTCTAGGAGGTAAGAAATTAATACTAATAAATTTAACATGCAAATACCACTGTTTCTACATTAGTTTAGTTAGTGAGGCATTATGGGTTCAGTCTTTCATGACATAGTGGTACGGATTCTCAGGTACAAACAAAATTTCAGGGGGCCACCCTTAACAACGCAAAAAGCATAAGCAACACACACAGCATTTTTAACACCAGATAGAATTAAGATCAGTTCTACTACAAATGTTTTTTTTGCTGGAGGTGTGAACAGCCAAATAAAGCAGACTGGAATCATATTTTTTGTGAATGTAATAAAATTAAATCATATTGGAATGGAATTAATCATTTTTTACAAGCTTTATTTAATGAGTCTTTTACCTTAACTAAAGCATTGATTATACTAAATGTAAATGAAGGTCCCTACCTGAATAAGACAAATATGTATTTATTATGGACAATACTTGCTATATCTAGAAAATGCATAACCAGAAGGTGGAATTCAAATACACCACCGACCTCGGAAAAATTCTACACTTTACTGAGGACAACTGCATCGATGGAAATAAAAATCAAAGAACTACGGATCTATCCCAGGGCACTGGTAAATAACCCATGGAAGAAAGTTATATCTTTGTTGGATGCTCTGCAATAATTAATATTGTAACTCTGATAACTGATCTGTCAATTATATATTCAATAACATACAGTGTATATAGTTGAAAGTCAGGCTAATGTAAATATTGTATATAGTTGTTGAAAATTATATTTAAAAATATTATGTAAATGTTATAGTTAATTGAAAATAAAATTGAGTTAAAAAAAAAAAACTGCAGAATTTGGCATTATATGGTAAGAAAATCTTAGTTATCAGAAGAGACTGGCAGCCCTTCCTCTGCATTCAGTCTTTTACAGACTACTCCATGGAGATCTGTGTTTAGCCTTTCAAGCCATGAAAGATCTAAACTTATTTCATCTCCTATTCCTTCACAGAACTAATGGTACATCAAATACACAGTTAAAAGAACTAAACCTTCATCAACAGATAAATAAGACACATTGCTGTAATAGATTAATATCCCAGAATATCCCTCACCCCTGGAACAAACTTCTACTACATCTGAGCATCACTTTTGTACCTTTGAGGTAAACCTAAATAATTCGATTGGAAACATCAGATTCTCCCCCAGTCTATCTTGCCTTAACCTCCTTGAGGCTAGAGGTAACTTTGTGAATAGTGTTTTTTGGCTAGACTTGAAATGTTCATTTTATTATTAGAATTAGTTAATTAACTTAAAGGTTTTTTATTTAGGGGGAGAATGTATTATATTGTTCTTTAGTTAGGTCCCTCAACTCTGAATTTTTAACTATGCTAGAGTTTTAACCAAGTGATGTGTTAATTAACTAATTTTAAGAGGTTTAATTAAGACATTGGTCACGATTGGATTGTTGAAATATTTAAGAGTGCCTGTTAAGATGATTTTTTTTATCTGATGAAGTCCAGCCACTGTGCTGGAAGAAAAGTGCTTAATATGTTTTTTCAGTTTGTAAAGTACTTTTTCATTTTTAAGACTTGAAATGTTCTGCAGACCTGATCTAATTATGTAGTATTTAAATATGGACCATGGCCAACTAAAAAAGTTTGCTACTTACATTTGCCACAGAATGTGTCCAATGCACTTTAAGCATCCCCAAGTCTCTGTACAGTGAGACACAGAATCCACAAACATTTGTTCATGCACATATTAGAGCTGAAATTGTACTTCTTATTTCATGCTTAGTATTTGCAATAATGAGCATGTATTTATAGTTAGGTAGTTGGTAGTGTAGAATATGAACAGCCAAAAACATGTGTTTGAGGGAATTGAGTATGTGACAGTCTGTATGTATTAAGATGTACTGTGTACTGTGAACTCTGAACTATGAGCAATGGAAAAATACTGAACAAACAAGAGTCTGCCTGAAAGCAGGAAATTGTGCCTTTTATGGAAGTATATCCGATTTTCTTTTGCTGCCTAGAGATATGATGATATGAATTGCCTTATGTTTACGGGTAAACCTTTGATTGGTTAATTGCCCTGTATAATGATCTAATTGGTTCATTTTATATTTTTTGTACTGTTAACAATATCACCAGTATATAAGCTTGTGCATTCTTTTGTTCTGGGAGTTTCCCTGGTGCTTTCCATGGGGCTCCCACACATGTGTACTAAAGTAAATAAATACCACTGAAAGAGAGAAAGAACTGTATTTGTCTTTACTCTTAAAGTAATGTGTAATGTAACAATTGGTGCCATTTACTCGAATCTGAATTAAGAACAAGCTGCAGCAGTCGGGAACTGAACGAAATACTGCTAAAGGGCCCATAACAGACTTTTCTGTTTCTGAAGAGTTTCTTTCATTTTTCTGCACCTCTCTGCTTTAAAGATTTGCAAATAATTTTTTTTTATGTACAAAATGGTATGATTTCTCTCATTCAGTTGTTTTGAGGTAAGTGGCATGCATTTCTTTTCTGCTATTGAATGCGCAGTATGAGTGTGGGTTAATAAGGAAATACTGGCATCATAAGTATGAAAGGAGATATGATAGTGGGGTAACAAGACGTTTATATAACGCCTTAGCTAAACTTGTATTACATAAGTATATCTCTATTTGAGTGAAAATGGGAGCGAGTCCGGGGAAAAATAAATGAGCCAGAAAGAGGTAAACCAGCTGGTTATATGTTTTACCGTGTTTCCCGGGACAGTTGTATGTTTTTAAATCAGTGGATCGCCCTTACTAAAAATGACGGTGACCTAGCTTTTCCCGAAAATGGTAGTTTTAATAAAGATATTTTGACTAACTTGTGAAAGAAATTAAAAAAGAAAGGAAAAATACCAGGGTTGTGCTGGGCAGCTTTTAATGATTGGATGTGTGAGGCTATAGAAAGGGAAAAGGACTCGGTCGTCAGTAGTCTTAAGGACAATCAACAAAAACTAAAAGAGCAGATAAAGGAACTGCGGCATACGGCGAGTAATCTAGATGTAGCAGGCAGTGGCAGCAAGGAACCACCCTTTAAGGGATTATATCCTGTACAGGAATTAAGTAAATTACGAATAACTGAATCATCTGAAGATGATAACCCATGGTTACCCCCAGCCCCTATGTCTCCTCCATCATAATATTAGCCTTCACAGGTTCAAGACGGAGCAGTGAGCTCCACAACAGAGGGTGAAGGCCAGCAGGGAGAAGAGCAGACCTCTCCCGACTCTAGAAGAGGAGATCAGGCAGTGGGAGGCCAATCTAGCCAACAACCTGGCCAAATAGATACAGGTAAACCTTCACCTAGACTAACCTGCTCTAAGATAAAGAAACAGCAAAAAAGAAAAGTGCAAATGCTTTTTGACCCTAGGTCTAGTCAGCTAAAAATATATCAAAACAGGAAGGCTGTATATTTACACAAGGGTAAATACTACAAGCAATGACCAATTGTGATCGAAGACAATGATGGCTACATTAGTCAGAACAAATCTCACCAAGATTCTAATTCTGAATCGGGCACAAGCCCATCAGATGAAGAAGGAGTATTCCCGTTGAGAGAAGTCCCAAACCCAGCACATGCTAGGGATGTGGGACAACTGGCTACTGTAGTGGTACTTAGGGTGTGGTCGGCAGTTGATTTTCCAGCGATTACTAAATCACTCCCACCCATTTGTAATAACCCAGCGAAGTTTCAACGCGTATTGGCAGGACATATTTGTCTGCAAAATCCTACTATAGAAGAGGTTAGAGCTGTGCTCCAATATGCTGTCCCAGCTGATCCGATGAAACGTGTCTGGGATAATGCTAATGTTCCTACCCCAATACCGAAGCATAATATACAAGGGGAAAATGGATTTGAAGCGGTTAGGCAATGTATAGTCGATGCTATCATCGTAATAGTGCCACCTACCCCCAATTGGTCTAAAATTAAATTAGTCATACAGAAAGAGGATGAACCTATAGACAAATACTTAAATTGACTCACTGAAGCCTTCGAGGCATATTCTGGGTACCCAGAGCCCACTGAAAGACCAGCACAAAGCAGACTGTCAGCTGCTTTTGTAGATGGTTTATGCCCTCAAGTGAGGGATAAGTTATAAGAAGTATGCTTAAATTGGCCTTGTTTGGGCTTACATGAGTTGGTCCAGCAAGTACAATACCTTTCTGACCATTTGGCTAAAGAAAAGAAGGATTTACAGGAGAAATTAGTACAAGCACAAATCCAAATGTGTAATGCTCTTGGCCAACCAACTGGTCACCGAGGTAGAGGACGAGGGCAGGGGAGAGGGAGAGGTGGACGCCAAGGATCAGGAAATCAGAATAGACAAAACTGGCAGGGGACACAGTCAGCCCAACCCCAGAATTCTAGTAATCAGACCGAGTGTTTCAACTGTGGCCAAGCAGGCCATTGGAAAAATGAGTGTCCATATTTGGCTGAGCAACCTGCACCATACACTGATACATCACAACAGTGGAACTCTAACTGGACACCAACCCCTCGACAGCAACCACAATGAAGGTTCCCTGAACAGAAACAACAGCAATTGTGCCCTTTCCTTCCTGTAGATCAAGATGGACCACATGTTATGTTACTGGTTAAAAATAAACCCTATCCATTTTTAATTGATACCGGAGTGACTAAATCCATGCTGGCTGGCAAGGCAGCCATGAACATTCCCCTCTAACAAAATAACTAAAGGAGTAGGTGTCTCTGGTATACCTACTGAGTATTCCGAAACTGTTCCAGTCCCAGTAACTTTGGGACCTCTACAGGATAACCATGCATTTTTAGTAGGACCCTCAGCACCTTTAAATCTATTAGGAAGAGACTTGCTTTGCAAACTGGGGGCCACCATTTTTTGCACAGCTGATGGAGTTTATCTCCAAGTACCTTCAGACCAACAGGATACTACCTTGGCAGCCTAAGATGACACTATCACTTTACAGATGATGTGTATTCAGTCAGATTCTAACAGAAACAAAGATTTACATTCCCTACCCTCTCACCTGTGGACTACTCATGACAATGATGTTGGATTGTTGACCTCAGCTACTCCTGTAAAAATAAACCTAAAACCAAGAGCAAAGTTGCCGCGAGTGCCGCAGTACTCTTTGACAGCTGAGGCTATATCTGGTATTGCCCCTGTTATTTCTGCACTAGAACAGCAAGGGATCATAATACCCACCACAAGCCCATGTAACACCCCAATATTGCCAGTAAAGAAACCTGGTAAACAAGCTTACAGATTTGTGGAGGACTTACGGGAGGTTAACAAAGCTGTTTTGCCTGTTTTCCCAATTGTTCCAAACCCAGCTACTATTTTTAGCTGTATCCCACCTACTGCAAAATGTTTTATGGTAATAGATATTTCATCAGCTTTTTTCTCTATTCCAGTGCATCCCAACAGTCAGTATTTGTTTGCATTTACCTACAAAGGTCAGCAGTATACTTGGACTCAATTGCCCCAGGGATACGTAGAATCCCCAATCTTATTTTCCGGAGAGATGCATAGACAGTTACAGGATCTACAACTGCCATCACGTTCAGTTCTAGTCCAATATGTGGACGATATTCTTATAGCTTCACCAGACAGTAACTCATGTAGGGAAGATTCCCTTCTAGTGTTAAATTTCTTAGCTGCACGAGGGTTTAAAGTAAATAGATTAAAATTACAATTCTGTCAGGAAAAAGTACAGTATTTGGGACATATTATTGCAATGGGTTCTTGTCAGATAGTCTCAAATCGTATAACTTCTATTCAAAGTGCCCCACACCCTGTAACCCAGAGGCAACTTCGAGGATTCCTTGACCTAGCAGGATACTGTAGACAGTGGGTGCCATTTTTTGGAAATTTCTGCCCCCCTGTTACAACTCCTGAAAAAGGATATTACAGAAACTTTACCCTGGACATCACAACACAATGAGGCTTTTCAGGCTATCAAAACAGCCTTGGTAAATCCTCCTGCCTTAGGGTTACCGGACTATTCCAAACCTTTTGTTTTCTTTTGTTATGAGCGAAACAAGACTGCTTTGGTTCTCTTAGCCCAGCAATGCACTGGAGGCTACCGTCCTATTGCTTACTATAGCACTCATTTAGATCCGGTTGCTTCTGGTTACCCGGCTTGCTTATGGGCTGTGGCAGCTGCCACTGTTTTGGTTGATATGGCAGCCCCACTAACCTTGGGACATGATACTATATTAGCAGTTCCACATGCTGTTCAAACACTACTCCTAAAAACAAAAACACAATATCTTTCAAATGCACGGCTTACTAAGTATGAACTAAGTTTAATAAATAATCCTGCTCTGCAAGTCATACGCTACCCACCACCGAACACTGCTTCTTTAATACCGACTTCGGATGAGGGCGAACCACATGATTGTGTGCTTGTAGTTAACTCTGTTCTTTCTCCTAGGTTACATTTATATGACACTCCTTTGCAAAATCCTGATTTAGTTCTTTTTGTTGATGGATCCTGCTTACGAACAAACTCTGATGAATTCCAGGCTGCTTGGTCAGTCTGTACTCCGACTGAAGTGTTAAGATCAGCACGATTACCCACAGGCACTTCTGCGCAGGCTGTGGAACTAGTGGCATTATTGAATGCATGCAAAATAGCTAAGGACAAGTCTGTTACTATATATACTGACTCTCGTTATGCCCACGGTGTTGTTCATGATTTTGGTATATTGTGGAAGGAACAAGGGTTCTTAACATCTTCCGGGGCACCCATTAAAAAACATTTCTATATCAATAACCTGCTGCAAGATTTATTGTTACCTTCTGAAATTGCTGTTGTTAAATGCACAGCCCATCAATCTAATGACTCTTTTGAAACTAAGGGCAATAATTTAACTGACTGGGCTGCTAAACAGGCTGCTCTCTCACAAACTCTTCAGGGCCATTTTTTGCAGCCTCTGCAACCAATGGTTACTTTTGATGTTACAGTGTTAAAAGCTTTACAGGACGAAGTTCCAGAATCAGAAAGAAGAACATGGCTGGCTCAAGGTTGTTTTAAATGCTGTGATCTTATTTGGCAACATCCAGATGGCAGATTGGTCTGCCCCATGTCCATGCTAAATTCTCTTATTAAAGCATATCATTTGCCAGCCTATGTCGGGGTACAAGCATTAATAAAACAGATCCAAAAGGATTGGTTTGCCCCAAGAATTTCTGCTTCTGTACAGCACTTTTTGAGCATGTGCTCCATTTGTTTACAGTATAACATTTCAAAAGGCACTATGGCTCCCACACAACCACTACCAAAACCACTGGGACCATTTTGCGCTTTGCAATGGGATTTTATTGAACTACCACCTTGTGCTCATTTCAAATATGTTTTAACTGTTGTTGATGTTTTTTTCTGGGTGGTTAGAAGACTACCCATGGTGAAAATGATGCTATTTCAGATGCTAAGAAACTTTGTTATGAATTCATACCTCGTTTTGGTGTTTCCTGTCAGATATATTCGGACCGTGGAACACATTTTACTGCTCAGTTGATTGACTCATTGTGTAAAGTGTTAAACATCACTTTAAAATTTCATTGTCCATATAGACCACAGGCATCCGGTATTATTGAACGCATGAATCAGACACTGAAAACTAGACTGGCTAAAATTACTACTGAAATGGTCCTCACTTGGGTACAGGCCCTACCTCTAGCCCTGCTCTCTATGAGAGCGCAAGTACATCCTACTAAAGGTCTTTCTCCTCATGAAATTCTCATGGGCCGCCCTATGTGCATGCCCATGACTCCACCACCACCCTTTTCTGAGTACGATGCATTTGATCATGAACTTGCGCTTTAATCCAGGAGGAGTGCTGTATGTTTATTCCTGACAATCAGCATGGAATTGAAAGCCATCTTGAACTGATTCAAAGAATTTTCGAACTCTCGGAGGCCAAAGAGGCCAATAGTTCAACATGGGCATGGTTAACCAACCTGTTCTCAGGTTGGGGAGGTGGACTGTTGAAGTTGATTTTATTAATTGCAATATTAGCAATTGTTGCTTTTCTTGTCTTATTTCTAATCAAAGCACTGATCTTGAGATTAATGTCTTCAAAAACTGTGAAGAAAGTGCCTACGTTTTATCTGCCCACAGCTATGAATGTAGACGATGAAATGACAATGTCTTCCAATGATGAAAAGACTAGTAGCATGGTTATGTTAAATTTGGGGCAAATGTATGATAGGTTAAATGATGATGCTTACCCAGCATCAAATGGGGGATTGTAGAATATGAGCAGCCAAAAGCATGTGTTTGAGGGAATTGAGTATGTGACAGTCTGTATGTATTAAGATGTACTGTGCACTGTGAACTCTGAACTATGAGCAATGGAAAAATACTGAACAAATAAGAGTCTGCCTGAAAGCAGGAAATTGTGTCTTTTATGGAAGTATATCCAATTTTCTTTTTCTGCCTACAGATATGATGATGTGAATTGCCTTATGTTTACAGGTAAACCTTTGATTGGTTAATTGCCCTGTATAATGATCTAATTGGTTCATTTTATATTTTTTGTACTGTTAACAATATCACCAGTATATAAGCTTGTGCATTCTTTTGTTCTGGGAGTTTCCCTGGTGCTTTCCATGGGGCTCCCACACCTGTGTACTAAAGTAAATAAATACCATAAATACCACTGAAAGAGAGAAAAAACTGTATTTGTCTTCATTCTTAAAGTAATGTGTAATGTAACAGTAGTTACAAAATCTCAAATAGATTGTAAATAATGACAATGGTTCATGCTGCACTGCCATTTTTGATAATATTAAAGCTTTCCTTAACTGCCATGGATGGATGCAGATGATCAATCTGTAATTGCTGGGGGAGGCAGTTATTGAAATTATATGGCAAAAATGCATAGAGCCTTACCTGTTTTAGTGTTTTTTTATATATAAATGCATGCAGATATGCATTGCAGGAATCATCACCACAGGGCTCAGTACATGACAGAGAAGGCTGCTAAGTCTGTCTTTGACTATATTAGATGCAGTCTCAAGCTGTGCCCTACAAAAGGCAGCCTGGCTCTAAAAGAAACTAGTTCACGTGGTCTCTCTGTCGTTTTTGCTACCTAAAGTAAATGGGAAGCCTGTAAGTCTCACAATGCCATTGTGTTTCTTAGACATTTTTTCCTGAATATTTAAAAAGTATAAACGTGGGAGGAACATAGAATGGCTCAAAATGAAAGCAAAGGAAATATAACTCAGCACTGATGTAAGTAAGCTAAGAGCTGCATATTTTAGAATCAAAAGCTCACTAAACATGATGAAAACATGACTACAGCAAAATAAGTGGTAAAAACCCTTTGCACTTGATTTTCTAAAATAAATTCTCCATTATTTAAGCTTCTTTGGGGTTGATTGATGTAATTCTTTCATTTGTGATATTTAAACATGATACTTTCATATGAGACGATTTCTGAGAGTAATTCATTCATTCTGAAGTCAAGGAAAACAAAAGGTCTCAATACACATCTGTGATATTTTTTGAGGCTTTTTTTTTTGACTAGCAAGAATTAACTTTAGAGCTTCTGCTCTGTTAAGCTAACAGCTCAAACACTGGGATGCAGGATGTTCCTTTCTTAACTAAAATAATATTGCTGATGAGAGGAGTGTCAGGTGCTGTGTTACTGAAATTCAAATTAGCCATGCAATAATTGATTAATTTGTCCAGACAGGAGCAGCTAGGATTAGATTAGGATCATTTTATTACACCTTTAGAACTATTTTTAATATCTCAGAAGAAGAAAAAGGGAAAGCATGTAGTCAAGAGCCAGTACACTAACCTTGCATGTTCTATTCCCACTCTGGATGATTGGACTGAGGACACTATAGGGCAGCATGGCGGGGGGTGCTGCATTGCTGAATGTGTTGTCCTTCATGGGGAGTGGAATGCTAGACTCCTGAGTGAGTGTAATTGTTTGGATGACATGTTAAACCAAAGCCACATCTGCTTGAGTTGGTGGTAAGTCAGGTGGATGTAAATAATCCCACAGCAACTACTAAAAAGAGTAGGGGAAATGTTCACTGACCTGATCAAATTTCTCTAGTACTTCTCCTTTTGGCTGCTCCTGTTAGGGATCACCACAGCAGATCATTACATGTTTGTACTTTGCAGACATTTGATATCATATACTCATTTTCCATAGCCCTGGCATGCTTCTGCAGTGGCAGACCTTGCTACTACCCTTACACATATAAAATAATACTTGTATATTTTTTTATGAATAGCTTTTTATATCTGCATGCTAACTGTAAAGAAAGTAACAGAACTGAAATAATAAAGAAAAAAAAATGGAACTTTAGAAAGCAGAGAGCACATATGCAAGAGCTTCAGTATTATATTTTTAGATACTGTGTTTTTTCGGAGTCAGAGAAATAATATTTAAAAATGATACCTGTGTGTTGTGAATGGTATACATCTTTGAACTGTGACTTTGATTGTAGGAGTACTTCTTGTCATAAACAGTTTAGGCTTTTTTCTGGTTAGACTGGAAGGGTGATTGCTTGCTGCAAATGGTTTAGGGTGTTATTATTACTGAAATAAAACCAGAGCACCAGACATCCCCCCTATTAGTTGTAGGTTTGATTGGTTCCCATATGTTGTGGATAAGAATGGAAGGGGGTGCTTGTTGCTAATGCTTTATTAGTGTTTTAAATCAAGAAGAAGGAGGAGACTGTATGCTGTGGATGGTTAGTCAAACGGGAACCCTGTGTCTGCAAATGAGCTACAGAGTGTGCAGTATTTGGTGTGAGTGGACCTTCATGGGACTGGCTACCTTGATGTGGTATGAGGGATTGTCTGAGGTTAACATCCTGTATCCCAGTCTCCAGTGTTAAAATACATACATCTAAACAGTTACAATAGTGCATGTGCATTTCTTTCTATTCCAGTAGGGCACGCTGTGGTTACATTTTAAGCACAAACCCTCTACAAAATATCTCTTCAGCACACATGACATATGACATACAGTTCTAATACATTTGTAACACGAGCATCTTTCATAGATCATGTTGATATTCACAAATGTCATATAATTATTTACAAAATTCCAGATAGCTGTGCTGGCAGTATCTCCCTTTGTCACAGTCATAGGTAAGGTTGCTGCCAACCTGTGTGCCCAGGTCTCTCACCACTGAGTGCATACTTCAGGTTTTGCTATTGATGTGGTAGTTATCAGGAGCTTTGCTTTTACCGAAATAAATGATACTACATTTTTTGCATTGAGTTTAAGGCCATGACTTTGGCACCAATCATTTGCTTGTGTAAGACCCTCTTGTAGGATGTTGGCCAAAAGATATCACTATGATTCAAGAAAAGAGAAGGTCACTGTGTTGGTAATAGGGAATTGTTATCCAGCTGTTTTTGTAAAAAAAAAAAAATACAGACCAAAAGTGTCCCAGAAAAATATATTTTTTCCTTTGTCTTGCAGTTTATCAGCTTTGGAAGGAGCTAATAATTTTTCACTGACCTTTATGTTTACTTTTCAAGAGATAAGTTGCAGGGTTTAAAATTTTGAAAGGAAAACAC
>NC_056729.1:1092314485-1092359361 GCF_019279795.1 Protopterus annectens | reverse complement strand
TTTTTTAATGTATCAATGTTGTCATTAATGCATGAGCTATTTCTCAAAGAGGGAGGCTGTAGAAAGTACAGTTGTGTACACTTGCCATAAATGTAGATGTTCGAGTGTATTCACTGTTGCAGTCATTACATTTGGGTTATCTGCTTGCAGATAGCCCTCAGTCGGCCTGATTAAAAAAGTGTTTGGTCATGCATCGGTTGCTGTCCCTTCTTCCATGACGTCAGGTCGTCAGGGGTATAAAACATGCAGCCGACACCAATAGGTTCATAGGTTCATACTAGGCTATCTGCCCTAGGGCATTTATAAGCCTAGCCAGAGCGTGTTTGGCTTTCGCCACCCATTTTAAATTAATTTTGCTATGCCCTTTTTCGAGGTTAGTATACTGTGCCTCTGTCTAACAGTGACACAGAAGTGATACCCGGGGTAAACCTACTATCTCCCATCCACTCATCAAGATTCCTCTTGAAGAGAGTCAATGAGGGACTCTGCCTAACCTGGACTGGGATTTTTATTCCAGAGTGAAGGAGCCTCTGGGTTATGAATCTGTCCCTCAGCATGTCCTATTTATTTCAGTGCTGAGGTTCAAGTCTCTCGGCGTAGCTTCGATGGGATTGGATTTTCTGAGGTGCAGCATGTCCATTAATTCCGGGTTGGACATGGCTTTATACGTCAGGCACAGATCGCCTCTGAGCAGGCGGTATGCCACTGAGTAGAACTGGAGTTTCTTTAACCGGGCAGCATATGGCATCTGTTTGAGCCCTTTGATCCTCTTGGTGAGGTACTTTTGGGGTCTTTCCAGTTGCTGCAGGTGTCTGGTAAGGTACATCCCAAAAGGGGCATTGTACTCAACTATGGGCCTGATGAGGGATGAGTAAAGTGGCACGATGACCTCCACTGATCTATGTGAATCCCTTCATGATTAGGTGGGCTATATAAAATGTTTTTCTAACCACTTTGGCCACGTGGTTGTCAAATGAGAGATTGCTATCAACTTGGGTCCCCAGGTCCCTAATTACTTCTTCCGTACTTAATGGATTACCACCTATGTGGTAATTTGTGGGCACTTGTGGGCAGTTTGTTTTTGCCAAAGGGGATGACTATACACTTTTTGGCGTTTAGCTTGAGACCATGGCTCTAGCACCAGTTGTCTGTTTCTATGAGGCCCTTTTGTAGGATGCTTGTGTCGGCTGGAGAGTCGATTATGGCGCCCAGTTTGCAGTCATCTGCGAACTTGGTCAGCCACAGTCCTTCCGTGTTAGCCTGTACCTCCGAGAAATATATACCGAACAAGAGAAGTCTGAGGACTGAGCCTTGTGGGATGCCACTTGTAACTGGTTTGGAGTCTGACATGGCTCCAGAAATTCTAACCATGTGGGTTCTGTCCTTGAGCCAGTTTGCAACCCATCTAGTGACATAGGGGTTTATATTTAAGCTGGTGAGCTTATCTATAATGCCCGAGTGGGGTATTGTATCGAAAGCTTTTGTAAGGTCTAGGTAGGCTGTGTGGACCACCTTCCCCTCGTCAATGGCCTTGGTGACTGTTTCAAAGAAATCGACCTGGTTTAAGAGGCAGGATCTGCCCTTAACAAAGCCGAACTGGGTAGGATCCTGTGTCTGTAGGTCCCCAATATCTTTATTTATGAGGTCCATGATGATCCTTTCCATAGCTTTGCAGACTAAGCTAGTCAAGATTATGGGGTGATAGTTTCCAGGATCTGTTGAGGCACCACCTTTGTGGAGAGGGACCACTGTTGCTGTACGCCACTCTTTGGGTACATATCCTGTAGTAAGACTGAGACTGAACAGTAGTTTTTTGTTTTGGTTTAGTTCTTCTTGGAGTTCATGTAGGACGCAGCCCGGGACACCATCTGTTCCCATTGATGTTGTGTTTTTTGCTTTGGAGAGGGCGGCTCTTACCTGAGCATCTGAGATGTCAGGGGGGCAGCACTCTTCTGGGATAGATATTTGCCCTTTTGGTGGGGAAGTGGGGGAGAAGTTTGCACTGAACCTGTCAGCTAGGATGTTGGCAATGTCTATGGGTTCAGTGTATTTTTTTATCATTTTGGACTAATTCTGAGCATATCTGGGAATTCCCACACAGGTTCCTAACATAACTAAAGAAAGCCTTGTGGTTATCCTTAGTGTCCTGTGCAATTTATCTCTCGAAACTGGCCTGAGATGATTTTATGAGTGCCCGTAGTTTTTTGCTAATATTGATCAGAGATGCCTTCCCTTTTTGGGATTTTGCTCTATCATGTAGTAGCTTCCTCTTTCTATTGTATAGTTTGTTTATGGCTGGGGTCCACCAGACAGGACGCCTAACTTTGGAGGATTGGGTCTTGGTTTTATTTGGGATTGCATGATCCATGCATTCCTGAAGGTGTTCATAGAATGCGTTTATAAAGGATTCTGTGGTCTGGACCGTATTTTCCACAGGCCTGGCGGCTTTGAAAGATTCCACCTCAGTTTTGAGGAGTGTGAAATTTGCTTTAGAGAAGGTTTTCACTGTGGTTTTCTGGGCAGGGGCTAGGGTCGGGATTTGAATATCTAGTGAGATTAGTTTATGGTCTGATCTTACCAGTGAGGGATACACTTCTGGTCTGGAGCATAGAGTCCCCATGTTGGTGATGGTCAGGTCCAGTATGTTTTCCCCTCTTGTGGGAGTGGCAACAAGTTGTTCCATAGCATTTGAGTTTATAAATTCTAGGAACCTTTGAGCTAGAGTAATGCTCCCAGTCTATGTTAGGGTAGTTGAAGTCGCCCAATATAATGGTGTTTGGAGAGACCTTCATATTTTCCAGTGTTCTCAGGAAGGCCGAGTGGGGTTCCTGGGTTTGGGAGGGTGGTCTGTAGCAGGCTATAAACTGGAAGGCAGTTTTACCCACACATCAGTTTTTCTTGCCCCAGATGTCAGGTGCCCCCTAATGGGAAGCAATTTAATATACAAGCACAAAGATATACCTACAACAAAAAAGCAAATACACCAAAAAGGCTTTTAAGCATAGTAAAGGAAAGTAGAGGTATAGCCAAAATAAGAAAGGGGGCTGGAGGGAGGGTAACCAGGACTACAACAGTGAATACACTCGAACATCTACATTTATGGTAAGTGTACACAACTGTACT
Source organism: Protopterus annectens (assembly GCF_019279795.1). Lineage (NCBI taxonomy): Eukaryota > Metazoa > Chordata > Ceratodontiformes > Protopteridae > Protopterus > Protopterus annectens. Next base: position 1,092,356,238 of record NC_056729.1, on the reverse strand, counting down.
ATGTTCTTCGTGTTTCACTGTTGCAGTCATTACATTTGGGTAGATTCCCAAAGCTATGGTTGGGAGGAGGAATTTAGATAGCTTTAGGGCCGAATATAAGGCCCTGCAAGACTGCAGTGGCAAAGCCAGCTCTGGATTTCGAGAAAATTGGCAAATGATAATGCTTGGCAAAAGTATGTACAGAACTCCAGGTAGCAGCTTCTAGGATGTCCCTGGTAGGGACGCCTCTGAGAAACGCTATAAAGGTAGATGCAGCCCTGGTGGAGTGAAGTCTGATCTCCTTGGGGATAGGTTTTCCATGGAGCTTATAGCAGAAATGAATGCAATGGCATATCCATTTAGAAATGGTTTGCTTAGAAATAGCCTTCCCCTCTGCCCCTGCAGCAAATGCCACCAGCAGTTGTTCAGATTTCCTTGGAGGTTTAGTCCTGTCCAAGTAGAATCTAAGCTGTCTGTGCACATCTAAAGAATGCAGTATCCATTCCCCTTTATTCTGTGTATTTGGAAAGAAGGTTGGCAAATGAATGGACTGATTAAGAGCTACACTGGATACCACCTTGGGCATGAACGATGGATTGGTTCTGAGGGACACCCTGTCCGCATGAAAGATGATGAAAGGCTCCACTGCCATAAGGGCCTGTAATTCAGATACCCTTCTAGCTGAAGTGATTGCTAAAAGGAAAGCTGTTTTCCAAGAAAGAAATGTTAAGTCTGCAGTAGCAGCTGGATTGAAAGGAGGTAGAGTGAGTTTCTCCAAGACAAAGTTAAGGTCCCAGGCTAGGGTTGGAGCTCACCTGGGTGGTCTCAAATTTTTGGCCCCTCTGAGGAACTGCTTGAGCAGTGGATAAAAGAAGAGGGGTGGTTCTGTGTTATAATGAGCAGAAATGGCTGAGGCGTGGATTTTAATGGAGGAAAAAGACAGGCCCTTGTGAAGAATCACAGTTAAGTATTGTAAAATCTGAGGTAAATTGTGTGCTCCTGTGCTCATCCCTTGAGATTGGTTCCAGGCACAGAATCTTTTCCATTTTTCAGCATAAGATTTTCTAGTACTAGGCCTCTTTGCCTCTAAAATGATATCCATCACAGGTTTGCTGAGGGATGGTAAAGGAGAGATTAAGTAATTAGCCAGGCTGCAAGGTTCAGTGTTAGAAGCTGAGGGTGCAGAACGAATCTGGTTCTCCTGCTGAGACAGCAGGGAAGGAGTCTGAGGCAGGTGCCATGGAGATAACCGCGACACACTGCGCAGGAGTGGGTAGCAGTGTTGGCGCGGCCAGTCTGGAGCAATCAAAATCATCCTTGGTTTTTCCTGTTTGATTTTTAGTAGTACTTTGTAGAGCAGAGGCAAAGGGGGGAAGGCATAAACTGATAGGTTTTTCCAGCTGAAGGACACAGCATCCACTTTCCAGGCTTGTTTGTGGGGAGTCCTTGTGCAAAATTTGTCCAATTGGTAGTTCTGGGGAGAGGCAAACAGGTCTATATATGGGCTCCTCCATTTGCTTGTCAGCATGTTGAAAATCCTTAGTACCAGTTTCCACTCATGTGGGTCCAAGAGGTTTCTGCTTAGTCCGTCTGCCAGTGTATTTAATTTTCCTGGCAAGAATTGAGATTGTAGGTGCACTTGGTAGCTCAAAGCTGTGTTCCACGATGCCATGGCTAGACTGCAGAGGGGGTAAGAATGTGTACCCCCCTGCTTGTTTATGTACCACATAACAGTGGTGTTGTCCATCTTTACCATTATTTGTCCTGGAAGAATCTGGTCCTTGAAGGCTGTCAGAGCATTCTGTACAGCTAACATTTCTTTTTGATTGATATGCAGGTGCATTTGACTTGGGTTCCATTTGCCTTGAATGCACTTCCCTGCCAGGTGAGCCCCCCCATGCATAGTCTGATGCATCTGTTGTTAGGGTTTGGGTGGCAGGGGGTGGTGTGAAAGGTAGTCCCTTGTTTTGGTGGCAGGCCCCTGCCCACCAAAGGAACTCTAGGCATAGGCAAGGTATGATAGGAATCATTGTTTCCAGGTCTTGAGAATGTTGACACCATAGGCTTTTTAGATACTACTGTAGTTTCCTCATATGCAGTCTTGCATATGGAATTAGAAGAATGCAGGAGGCCATGAACCCCAAGGCTTGCAGTATTTGTCTTGCAGATAGCAGGGTTTTTCTGGCCACTTGTTTGAAGTAGTTTGCCAAATTAATTTGTTTCTTTGGCGTGAGGTAAGCCATCTGGGAAGTTGTATTCAACTTGCTCCCAGGAAAGTAATTTGTTGACAGGGTACCAGATGTGATTTCTTTTTATTTATGGTGCACCCCAGACAAGTTAGAACCCTTTGTACAAAGGCCAGATGATTCAAAAGTATGTCCTGGCTTTCTGCCTGAATTAGACAATCGTCCAGGTATTGGAATATTTGAATATTTCTTTGCCTGCAAAATGCAATAACTGGAGCTAGGCACTTTATGAATACCCTGGGCGCAGTGGATAAGCCAAAGGGCAGTGCAGAGAACTGATAGTTCGTGTAGCCTGCTTTGAAGCGTAGGTATCTTCTGCAAGATTCCCTGATTGGGATGTGCAGGTATGCTTCTTTTAAATCTAGTGTTGCCAACAAGGCATCTTTGCCTAGCATAGGAAGTAATTGGTGAAGAGTCAGCATCTTGAATTTTGGAATCTCCAAATAGGTGTTTAGAGTAGACAGGTCCAGGATAGGATGCCATGAATTTCCTTTTCTGGGTACCAGGAAAAGTCTCGAGTAGAAACCTTGTCCCGTTTCCTCTTCTGGTACCAGTTGAATAGCCCCCATGCTTAAGAGAGAAAGTGCTTGTTTTTGGGCCTCTGCCCACAGATTTGGGGCTAGGTTTGGCCACCCGCTTGATGTTGGCAACGTGTGGAAGTGAAATCTGTATCCCTGGGACACTGTATTTAAAACCCATTTGTCCTGGGTAATGAGTTCCCAATTCTTTGCATGAAGAGCAATCTTTCTCCCCAAAAGGGCAGTCAGTTGATAAGTGCTTGGAAATTTTAAAAGGAAGTCATTGAGATAGTTTACCATAAAGGGGAGTCTTATTATTCCCAGATTTGGAAGTGGAGGCTCCCCACTGCTAAGTTCTTGTGTGTCCCCTGAGACTGAAACCTGGGGTTTTTGCTGTGTCTGGGTTTGGCTTGAGAAGACCTGAAAGGGGCTGGAAAGGACCAATTCTTAGAGGGCCAGTGCCTACTAAATCTAGGAGGCTGAACTTGTAAAAAATCTTTAACAGTTTGCATAGATTTAGCTTTATCCTCCATCTTTTTAAGAACTTCCTCAGCCTTGTTGCCAAATAGGCGGTCCTGATTTAAAGGAGCATCCAACAATTTAGCTTTAACATGATCAGGCAAAGATTGCTCCTTGAGCCAAGCATGCCTTCTGAGCACAAACCCAGTAACAGCAGCCCTGCAAGAGGCCTCTAATGAATCAAAACCACATTGCAAAGTATGTTTTCCAACTTGTTCAGCAGAATGCATTAAATCATGTAACTCTTATTTACACAGTCAGGAATCAACATCATTTTCTGTTTAAGCAGTCCAATAACATGTTGCTGATACCTTAACATATGAAACTGGCAGTTTAAAGCCCTAATGGCCAAGGTTACAGAAGTGTAAACTTTCTTACCCCATCTATCCAGTGCCCTGGAGTCTCTATCAGAAGGGGTAGGATTTTTAGCAGTAGAAGCCATAATGCCCTTGGGCCCCTGTGAAATAGTCTCTGGCTAAAAAGGAACTTGTGAGACTCGGGGACCCTGTAGTATCTGTCAGGTTTACTGGGAGCAGGAGGCAGGGAATCAGGAGCCGAACTAGATTCCAAAAAAAGCATCATCAACAATGTCTAGTACAGGAGGAATAGCTAAAGGCCTATGCTGAGGTAGGAGAAGGAAATCCCTAAGCCTCTTTTTTGAAACAGAAAAATCCTGGCTTTTCCAATGGAAATGCTCCCTTAGAGTATGTAAGATTTCCCCAAAAGAAAAATCCTCAGGAGGGGAAGCAGAGGGAATGGAGTCCTCTGCATCAAAATCTTCATAAGTAGATAAGGGCAAATCCAGATCATCAGAATAATCAGAAAAAACAGAATCCTGATTAGAAGATTCATAATCAACTTCAGTCCTAGGCCTCTTAGAAGGAGGGGGGTTGGCTACCCCTGATTAGAGTTATTAGATCTTCAGCCATTCGTATCATTTGTTTTTTAGGCATAGAGGCCTGTGCATGTGGCCTGAGCATCATTTTTTAGGCATAGATTGAGATTTAGACCTGAGTAAAGAAGGAGGCGTCAGTTTAATATGCAAGTCCATAGGCCTGAATACACCCTCAGAAGCCGGTGCCTGCACAGCGGCTCCAGACTCATCCAAGGTAGAGACATCCGTGGTTTCCATAGTTGAAGCATCTCGCGGCATACCGGACTCCGAATGGGTCTCAGTAGAGGCCTGTGAATCAGAAGTTGCGGGTATCAGGGGCTGAGAAAGCACCTCACTGAGTACCGGCGAACTGGTGACTGGCTTAGGAGAAGCGTCATCGGCAGTTTTGGACCTCGGAAGCTTGTCTCTGTCTTTATCTTTGCATTTTTTGGAACCCCGGTAGTCGGATGGCTAACCGATGACATTTCTGGATAGTTAAACCGAGAACCGAAATATTTAGAGGTGAAAATATACTGTCAATGGATAGTGCACTGATTAAATAAAGCACAAAACTGACAGCAAGGTACGTTGTGGTCAGGGCCTAGACAAGGAATACAGTACGAATGAAAATCTTTATGAGGTATTTGCTTTCCACAAGTAATGCAATTATTAACTTTTACTGACATCGGTAAGGAGCAAGAAAAAGTTTCTCCAACGGAGTACTTAGCTTTAGTTGAAGACTTTGGTTCTGAAACTTGAAAACAAAAATTTCAGGAGTCGGCTGACAGGCACTTGCGAACTGCTTCTGCTTCAGGCACTGCACGGCAAGAAAGACTGATGTAATGGCGTTGGCTGCATGTTTTATACCCCTGATGACCTGACGTCATGGAAGAAGGGACAGCAACTGATGCAGGACCCAAGACTTTGTTAATCAGGCCGACTGAGGGCTACCATCAAGCAGATAACCCAAATGTAATGACTGCAACATTGAAACATGAAGAACATCGGTGTGTGTGCTGTATCTTTAAGAAGTATTTCCAAGTGTGGTATGTGCATATAAATAGCGAGCACGTGCAGGCAGCAGTGCCATTTTGAGACATCAGCCAGAGTGTGAACATGTATGAGTCTGGTAGTTAGCCTGTTTATAAGTTTATCTAAATTTAAGTTACTAAGCCTCAATCCTGATGTGTTTGTATATAATAAAGCTGCTTGAACAGAACCCACAACTGTCCGGCTGTTTTATCCTGACTAGACGAGTGACAGAGGATGAACCTCCTCAGATCTTGGTTGGGTATATCACTTTCTTTTAGATTTTCTTCATTATTGTCAAACTGATTATTTTTGGGCAATCTATCCACAAAAAATGCCCTCTCCACTCACCTACTGCACATATTATCACAAATTCTGTTTATTATATTTTATTTGGCCACTATTTTCTCATGTTAGGTCAGGACAGTTTCACTTAAAATACCCTATTTCACCATAAATGAAACATCACTTTTGTTACCCTGCATATTTAAGTGCACATCTGCTAGTCTGTACAAACATTTGATTATCAATGTGTTTTAAATGTTCATTTATTGCAAACAATTCCACATTATCTTCCTAGCTCCCATTCCAGAGCACTAGTTTGTCTTTTATATTCTATAAAGTGTGTACGTCTTCACAATGTTTGAAAAGTTCTTTGTGCACATGTCCTTCTGTTAAATATGCATTTGCTGACCAGATTTGCATCTTACACTTTCTACTTAGATGTAAGTCATAAAGCATGATGTCTGGCCATGTTACACAGCCTTGTGTTTTTCTCAAAGTTTCATATTATAGTTTACAAAGCTGTTTCTGTGCATAAGCAAACATTGTAAATTGTTTCCACAGCACACTGAACCAGATCTCTCAGTTATGGAACTGTCACAACAAGTGGAGATATTATTTTATTCCAAAAGTTATAACAATCCATGGAAAGATATCTAAATCCTAATAAGAATTTACATTGATTCAAGCTTCTTGCAGCACCACACGGTTCCTGTTTCTCTCTCCTGTTTCTCAATACATCAGCAGATGACCTCAGACCTGAAAAACTAGATGAATCACTTCCTGTGGCTGGGAATTACTAATTACAGTCATAGTAAGTTGCTTTCCCTCTTCCAAACCTCCAGTTTCATCATATATGGGAGAACCGCCTCTGCCATATTTTCAGTACTTGTAATTTTATCAACAAATTTAGTCCATGATACTTCACCCAAGGAATCATCATTATGTGCATCCATCTCTAATAACAGTTATATACTTAACCCCCCAGGCTGCAAATTAGTCACAGTCACTTCCTGCTCGCCTGTTGTACTAACAGCCAACAATGAATAACCAGCTCTACCTACTGATAAAGTAGGGAAAATTTTCTGGTACCTTTGCCAAATTCCCCCAGCTGGTATAAATACCAAGTTGGGTTTCCACTGAGAAGAGGCCACTGGACTAGTGGGGATAATTGGTCAACAAAAATGGATAAATGCATTTTATAAATGTAAAATTCTTTTTGAATAGTATTGCCAACTTCATAATAGTTCACAGTTCCCAGCTCTCACCTCCTGTGTCCAGAATTCTCAGGTGGTAGAAAGTAGGCAATGGTTGATGGGGCTTGATGATTGTGAAGAATTAAGTTTGCCAAAAGGGCATAAGAAAAAGTAGAGTTTCCATCAAGGATCATTCTGGTGCATTATTTTGAAGCATTTATGGCCAAGTTTGACATAATAGGTTTCCTTGATATATAGCCAACATCTCTTTCTTAAATGCAGATGGAAGGTACAGTACATCATCATTATTTGACCACCATTATATAACATATTAATACATTTTGGATGTTATAGAATTATTTTTTGTTTCCCCTTGGGATACAGTCATTTGTTGCTGGTAACTGCTCAAGTATGAGAGCGTGTGATGTGTTATTCCTCAATGACAGTGAGCTCCTGTGCAATTTTATTCAGTAAATTTAACAGCCGTCAATATTTTAGAGTTGTTTCATGACTGACTGTGGTATTTTATGAAAGCATCCACAGGAAAATTGACCAGCATTGCAAATATATTGTACTCTTCAACTACACCTGTTTTTGAAAATAAAAACTGGGCAATCAATAAATAATCAGCTGCATGTTAAGGGGGCTGGGGGCCCTGAGTATGCAACATGGATTTGATTAGCAGTCCAAGTGGCAGAAGCTGAACAGGGAGGGTGGGAATAAACAGGTGATGCTGTCTGGGCCACTCTGGAGAAGGGGGACAGTCTGTTTAGCTATGACATTGATTTTTATTGTAAAATGAGAGTGCAGTTCACAGCAAAGGACTAGAGATGTTATCTTAGTTGTGCCAAGCTGCAATAAGCAGCAGCCTTCTAGGAACATGTATGGGAACATGCACATCTCCCAGAAAGGGGAAATTTAACAGGTCCCTATGCAAGTGAACATGCAAGTTAGCAGCCAGGGGTTGAGGCTTAGACCATCAGCAGAAATTCTTTATATCTGCCTGGATGATTAACACCCCACCAAGAGGAAATAATGGGCTGATCTAACACAAGATGGGTATGGTTGGCAAGCAGTGGGGACAAAACTTCATTAAAATAGCTACTAAAGATTAATAATAATAATAATAATAATAATAATAATAATAATAATAATGATGATAAAAAATAGGCAATACGGTTGGTTGGCAGTACACTGTCAAGATAACTTGTTGTTTTTAAGCCATTGGTTGAATATTTTTACTTACCAAACCAAATAAGATATTATCCTTTCACTTTGGATATAATTACATACAGCTGTTGTCAATGATCATGAAACAAGAACAGATGATATACCAGTATCACTGGATAAACTATGAGATACGATAATGTCTCTTCTATTATATAAAGTGGTATTGTAGGTTTGAATCCCATTTATTGTTCTGCAATATAGTAATGTGTGACTTTGGAAGCAGCAAGTTCACAGAACTGTGGACAAAGGAGGAATCACAGATTTTAGGTCAATATCTGACACCTGAGGAAGAAATACAGGTATGCAAATCCGTCATGCTAATGTATAGTGTGTGGAAGGAGATGTCACAACAGAGGATAAATGGCTATGTGAGCAACTTCATTAAGTGGTTGAAAGCCACATCACATAGCAAGCCTTTATTTACCCTTTACATTTATGTACAGCGCTCTTTGGAATATTGAAATAAACTACTGGAAAGGTTTATGTGTAAGCACATTCAGAAGCTGAGAAGAGTTATGCAGTGACTGCTCCTATAACACCAAGTTGTTTTGTTCACTTTGGAAATGATAGGGCATCATGGATGGCCATTTCACACACAGTTCTCTCTGTACTGCTCCCTCTGGATAAGGATCAGAAGGTGAGTGGTTGCAACACCTTCAGGTTTCTGTGCCACTACTCAACAATGTATGGGCAATGGGCATGCTGAGGTAGGAAGGCTATACACATTCCACAAAGTAGGCTTATATCATGGTGGAAGTATTTTTAGATAGCCAAGTGTTAATGCTCTTTGCTTAACCTTGCTAATAACTGTATATGACACACTTCAGGACATGCTGTAATGTAGGCAGAGACCCTTACCGCAGCACCTGTATGTAACTGGAGTTCTAGTGAAGTGACAACATCTGACATATCTGTGATGCAAATTTTGGTTTGTTGCTATACTGACAGAAGCTGAATCTTTTACTTCAGCCATATGAAACGACTCTCGTTAAAGTTGTAGCCTTTCACCTGATCCACATCAAAGTGCACCATGAAAGGCTCTATGAGGGCCACTTCAAAATCACAGATTATCATGCCTGTAGTTTCTAGATAGGTAAGCAGACAGCCTGATGTTGAAGCCTTTATCTAGGACACTGGACAAGAACATCCTGTCTCCTAGGGATTGGATTTCTGGTTCAGAATCCTACTATTAACCCTGTCATTTCTACATCTGCCCTAAAAAAGGGTCTCATGTTCTAGAATCCAGTGGTCTATCTCCTTGAGAAAGGAGTGGGAACTGGTGTGGGAAGTGAGTATGTACACCATCATCCTTTTGATTTAGGACAGTCCGTTATTTATCTAATATGTTGAGGTTCCACAGTGATATTGTGGACAAGATGTCCAAAATGCTGCAGAAGCTTGCTTGACAAAGGGATTTGATCACTGCTAAGCTTGACAGAGGGGGGGGGGGGTGGCTAATCACTGGTTTCTATATATCTGCATTGGCTTTGTCTACAATGTCTAATTCATTATAGGCTTGCCATATAATGCAGTGGTAGTCATATAAAGCTGGTGGGTACTATAGACACCATATGCCATCAAAACTGGAGAGACCTTTCCACTGTCCCTATTTTGAAGGAGTGTTCAATTTTCAGGCCTGGTTTACCCCTTCACCCAATTTTCTGAATTTCCTTCATCACGTGATTTTTTAAAGCTATCTAGTACACAGAAAACCACACTGTATGACCAACAAATTAGTGGCAACAATAATTTAAAAAAAGACATACATCTTACTTCTCCCTTTTTCTGAAGCAGAAGTAAATTACCTTGTATGGTAGAATATTCCAATACAGATCATTAAAGTATACAGATTTTGCAGTGTTTATTTAGTAATAGGGTTATATTTTTCTATCATTCTCTTTTAAACATATGCCTCTGAGTAGTATCCCACATTCCTAGTGGAAGTGGGAAGAGTTGTGTTATTTGGTAACCAGATTTTATGCTAATTAGATGTCCAGACTTTTAACTGGATGTTCCTACTTTTGAAGGGCCTTTGTTCCTATAGTTAATCGCTGCAGGTTGAGAGGTATGAACTTGTTTATACCTTCTTGATTTTACTGAGCCTTTCAATATTTTTTCTCCATTGTCTCCTTAACTGTACCAGTTTCTTTGCTCCTCAATTTAAAAATAAGTTGAAGAAAAGTGAGAAAGAAGCAAAAAACTCTCAGATGTGTTACCACCAAGTCTGAGATCCCCTAGTACTCTTTTGTGAGGATAAAAAAGAGTCTGCATCAATTGTGGCACAGGTGTAACAAACAACATAAACTAGTTCACATCTCTAGAGAAAATCAGTGAGGTCAGGTAGTAATTTCCAGAAAGAGCAGCTACCCTGAGCTAGGAATTCTTGGGCTACCCGAGACATTGCAGTTGCCAGTTCAGAGAACAGCAGCAGCAGAATCCTTGAAGCCTTGCCTGATTTCCCCACTCTGGAGGAAGGAGAGGATTAGTTTCTCTATTTGTGCAAATGTCAGTCACACTGGACAGTTTGATTTGCATAATATTACTCAGAGTCTACATAAATCCCTTCTATATACTTCTTCAGTTACACACTCTACCCCTTCCTGGTGTCTCACCATGTCTGAAGATAAGGGTAAGGCTGGTCTTGAACCTCCTACAGAAAAGATCCAACCAAGAGTTTTTTCCACAACAAAGAGGATCTGGTTATTAATCCAGATTATTTTTAGCACCAAAAAAGACACAGGACCTCAGGCCAATTTTGCACCATACTGACCATAACAAGTTCATTCACAAAGGAAAATGGTGCAGTCAGTTATTCCTTGCTAATCAAGAGACGACGGAATATACTCTGTGAACCTCCAAGTTGGCTATCTGTACATAAAAATCAGTAAGGAATCAAACAGGTTCCTATGGTTTTAGGCAGAATCCAGACACTGCAATTTTTGGGCCATTCCATTCAGGCTCAACTCAGCTTCCAGAGTGTTTGTAACATATAAGGCTTCAGTTGCAGCAAACTGGAGTCTTCAAGATATCAGGATGTTGCTATGTCCAGATGACTGGCTCTTTGATGCACTGACTCAAGACAAGTTGGTCTCTGTACAGGATTCTCTACTCCAGTTCAAGTATTTTGAGATTAGAATGCAAAAGTCACAGATGCAGCCATTGATAAGCATCACTTTTAAAGGTTGTTCAACTGAATACAAACTGTAGTTTGCAAAGGCAGTCTTTGTTTAGACGGGTTCTACCCATTCAAAACATGGTGTTTCCATTTTTCAAGCATAACTCCATATCGATGGGTATTGTGTTTCAAGACTCAAGGACAAATGCCAAACATAGTTTAACCAGGTACCCCACATAATTTCTAAAGTGGACCCAAAATGTGCAATGGTCTCAGTGCTTGAACCTTATGTTGGCAAATCTGGATCTCTTACACATGTTAAATCATCCATAGTGATAAATGTACAACCTCTAACTTTACTCTTGAAGGTCCTTTTTATGATTTTTTATGCATAGTGGCTGACATATCAGACAGATCAGCTCTACTGTGGAGTCATTGCCAAGGTCAGAGCATAAAACTTAGTCCTAAAGTGTACTAACAGTAGTATTTGGCATGCACACAGCCAGGGACAACACTTATGTGATTCCCATATAACACTAGTGATACTCATCCAAATAACTCTACATAAACAGTGTACACTAATCTGAGTTCAGCAGTGTGGTCAGCAGACTTCTATTCTCCAATCAGTCAGCTCTATATGACCCTACAGAGTGTTATCTTACCTTCTACTGCACTGTACTTAAGGTACATGCTAGACTGTTTCTTTTCCTTTTTTTGCATACTAGTTCATCTCATCCCACTCCATTTACCCTCGCAGCCCTTGGGATCAGTCCACTCCCCTGCCCTACCTCCATTCTCACCCACCCCCACTTCCATTTCCTTTATAGCTCACCTCACACAACCCCTCCTCCAAACCTATCCAGTCAACAACAAGGAACCTAGACCTCACTCTCAATAACCAATACACTCATAGAACAGAAGCAGACAGACCTTCAACTACTTTAACAGCTACCACCTCTATCTCAATTCTATATCACCCTGACCTAATCTACTCTACATTTCCCTTTCCTTTACCTCACACTCAACCAAATGGCAGCTATTCCAAAATGCACTTACTACATGCATTATATATTTTAACACTCTCACTACTAACACACTTCACCTCATACCAAAATAACCTTGATCCCAACCTATTAATCAAACACCCACCCAGACCTACTCTATTCTTTCCACCAAATATCATTTTATATCTCTTCCCGTATCTACAATCATTCTGTCCTAGAGCTAACAGCTTTCAGGATACAACACAAAACTGCAAAAGGCTTCATTCCCTACAAAATAACCTAAACATATCCAAATATTTCCAATACTTAGTGGAGACATACATCCATTTCCTAGCTCCTCAACTAACTCCATAAATAATATGTCAGGTCAAAATTAACCTAACATCCCCAAGAAAACCAACTGATCTCTTAATTCTCAACATTGACGTTAGAAGCATTCTTAACAAAATTGATGAAAACTGCTCGCAACCCTATCCTTTTATTCCCCAGATACTATACTCCTCACTGAAACATACCTTAAACCAAATAAAAAATACAATGAAATACTCCCACCAGGATACACCCTTCTTACAAAAGACCACACTAACTAAAAAGGTGGCAGTGTCACCATTCTTAGTTGACCTTCTTAATATAAACCTCCATACTTTTAACAATGCTGAAATCCTACTCATAAAGGTAAAGCTTCATCCTCAAAAACAACTAAATGTTCTAGGTTCATACATCCCTCCTGGGAATAACGTAAACACACTAGAATCCATAACCCACTGGGGATCAGAATCCCTCCCCCATGAAACACTTCTGTTAGGTGATTTCAACACAGGCGTGACTTCAGTAACCACCCCCTCCCTCCCCACTACTCATATAAACCTACATGGCTTTACTCAGATTATTCAAACTCCAACCAGGATTGACAAAGCCACCAAAATGGAATCCATTTTAGAATGAATCCTCACTAAGCACACTTCAGTGACACAATGTGCTGGCACATTATCTGATACCTTAGTGACCACCTCCCTACATTTCTCCTAAGGCAATAAACAAACCAACTTAAAACAGTCTCCTCAAATAAATACAATACACTAAAAATTTCAGAGCAGAGGACCTAATACTAACACTAAACCATTGCAACTGGTCACCCCTACTAAACTTCCCCGGAGACAAGGCAGTTGACTATTTTAATTCCACATTTTCAGACATACTTAACCAACTTGCTCCCCAAAATCTGACTCTGCACCATGGCTCAACAAAAGTACCCAACTCCTACTAAAACAAAGAGATAAAGCATGGGACACCTGGCATTACAACAAAACTAATACTAACAGGCAAAGATTTCTTGAATTAAGAAATAAAGTAAAAAAACAGATAAAAAAACAAAAAAGCATCACATTAATGCACAAACAATGTACAAAACTAACCATCAAAAATTCTAGGCTACCATAAACAATATTCTCCAGCCAGCCAAAAGCAGTACCCAAACCCCAAGCATCAACACTTCAACAAATAATATTGCTTCACAATTCAATGAATATTTTACCAATTCCAGTTTGAAACCATCAGCAAATTCTCCACCCATAACCCCCACACATGTAACAAACTCCACAAACAATCAAAATTATTTCTGCTTCCAACCAGAACAAACCATTACAACCCACAGATTCCTGTCCAAATTTAAATCCACTACATCGGCTGCTGATAAGCTCCCAACAGAATAGCTCCAGATCACAGCCAAACCTCTCTCATATATACTCATAAGTCAGTCTCCAAGCAAAACGCCTCAATCCTCTGGAAAATCTTACATATAATACCTCGACACAAAGGAAAAAACTTGACTTAATTATCAATCTACTGCCCAATAGCCATCTTATCCTCACTCTCAAAAATTTTAGAACAATGTATACATTCTCAACTGTTAAAATTCCTTCTCTCTAACAATGTCCTAGCCAGCACTCAACATGGTTTTCGACCTGGCCACAGCACCACCACTGCAATTATCAGTTTTACCAATCACGTTAATCAACAAAGAAATGTAGGCAATCTAGTATCAACTGTCCTTTTGGACCTCTCAAAAGCATTTGATATAGTCTCCCATAGCAAATGGATGTCTGCCCTTTCAGAACTGAAACTATACAACTCTACACTCCTATGGTTTAAGGATTCTCTTTCTAACAGACAAAAGGCCATTAAATGGCAGGTCAATTTATCCCCTCTTCTCTCAGTCACCTCCACAAAGCCACCTTTCATGCAAGCTTAGTCCAGTACGCTGACACCTCTACCCTTATCTGCAACTTCTACAGGAAATAACACAAGAATCCTTTTCAGCAGTTGAAACCTGTTTAACTGACTCCAAGTTAATACTAAACCCCTAAAAAATACAGGTTATGCTCTTTCATTCCTCTAAAGCTATAGACCCCATTCCCCCTTTCACTATCATTGCATCTGACCACACACTATTCACACTTGTTACACACACCAAACTACTAGGTGTTATCATCGACCATAACATGAAATTTGACAAGCACATAGCTCAAACCATAAGTAAAGTGCACGAAAAACTAGGTACACTCTACAGATGTAAAAACTACCCAATATCTAAAAGTAAAATTACCATAGCAAGAACCCAATTATGCTCCACATTACTATATGCTTCTTCCATCCTAGTAAACCTAAACAAAGGTGAACTAAAGAAACTATCCACATGTTATCAGAATATAGCTAAATTTGCTACTAACTCTTTCTACAGATCTCACCACTGTCTAGCCCTTCAAAAACTGGATGGAATTACCTAACTTACTTACCCTAAATCAACTCATCTTGGCTCATCAGATTCTTTATTACCCCAACAAAACTTCAGCTCTATATGGCCTAATCAACCAGTACAGTAACAGCCGTCAGCTCAGGTCTATCAAGAAAGGCCTGGTCGAAGTATCCAAAAATAGATACATCTCAGGGGCGTCTCTATACTCCAGTACTGTAGCAACAGTGTGGATCTCTCTCCCACCTGAAATTAGGACCAATATAAATAATCTCAATTTCAAAACACAGTTAAAATAATTTCTCACCAGGTCCTGGATTTGTAGATGTTCTGACCCAGGATAACTCCTATAAGACTATTCTTGTCAAACTATCTGACCTAGTATAACCCCTATAGAACAACAGCAGGCATATTATTGTCCACATGTTCTACTATAATGGCCTGCAAAACTTCAATACCCATATAAATTTCCTTCTTTTCTCTTTTGTAATATAAACTCTACCAATGTTATAGAATCTTGCCTCAAGTCTTTTGACTTAATAATGCTGTATTACGATCATAGGACGTTACTAGGCTATTGGCCCGGAGGCCCTTATTTATAAGTCTAGCCAAGAGTTTAGCTCATGTTTAGACAAGTCAGCACCCAAGACCTTTGTCTAGCAGGGATACAGGTGGAATCCATGGGTTGTATTTTCGGTTTCCCATCCAGTTATCCAGGTTGCGCTTAAAAAGGGATAATGAGGTACTCTGCTTCGGTCTATATCACAATGTTGAAATGTCATAATACTGAACGCCTAATGATCGACCAGTATTCATCAAAACGCATTTGCACAAATCGATGAATATATACAGGGCAAAGATGCAGTTGGCCAACTACACAATGTTGCCCTCTCCTCCATTGTAGTGCGATCTCAGAGTTGGTCTATTTAGTTAGGGGGGTGTGGGGGTATAGCCCCCCACATCATGGGCCATAACCACCCACATTGGTGGGTTTGTTTTGGGTTTGGTTCATTCCATTGTATTGTGGGGCAAGTGTTTGTTTGCCCTGTAAGTATTCATCGATTCGCAGAAATGCATTTCGATGAATATTGGTCGATCTTTAGGTGTTCGATATTACATTTCAACATCGTAATGTAGACCCACTATGCTTGACATGGAGATGTAGTCTGCAGCACAGATGGGGGAGTCTCTGGGATACAAATCTGTCCAGACAACAAGTTCTATTGATATAACAGACCTGATTGAGGTTGCACGTGTGGGTTACTCGAGTGGAGCTTGACTTGCGGATATGTAGCAGTCCCATCAAGGTGGGGTCTGAGATTGCTTTGTATGCCAGACAGACGTCACCGCTGAGGAGTCTGTATGAAACTGAGCAGAGGGACGGGGATTTTAGCCTATCTTTGTAGGGTAGATGTTTGAGGTCCTGAATTCTCCTGGTGAGGAACCTCTGTGGTCTCTCCAGCTGCTGCATGTGCTTTGCAAAATACATGCCAAAGGTGACTTTGTACTCAATAACTGGCCTTATAAGGGAAGAATACAGGGATGTTATGATCTCCTTGTCCCTGCATGACATACCTTTACTTATGAGGTCGGCCATGAAGAAAACTTTCCATACAGTGGAAGCAACATGGTGGCCAAAGTCAGGTTGCTATCAACCTGGGTCCCCAAATCCCTCATGACAGATTGTGTGCTTAGGATGTTGTTGTTAATATGATAGTATGTTGGGATGTCACTCTCCCCAAAGGGGATGATGATGCATTTTTTTGGTATTCAGCTTGAGGCCACGTTTCTGGCACCATTAATTTGCTTGGGTGAGATCCTCATGGAGGATGTCCACATCACTTGGGGAATTAATGACTGTGCCCAACTTGCAGTCATCTGCAAACTTTTCAGCCATAACCCACTGGTTTTGGCCTCACCTCAGAGAAGTATATCCCAAATAACAAAGGCCCCAAGACCATTCCCTGGGGTACATTGCTCATTATGAGTCTACTACTTGATTAGGTGGGTTCTATTGGTGAGGCAGTTTGCTACCTATCTGGTAACATATGGAGTGATGCCTAGTTGAGTGAGTTTTATTTATTATGCCGAGTGGGAAATAATGTTGAAGGCTTTGTAAGGTCAAGGTAGGCAGTGTGCATCTTCTGTCTCTTGTCCATGACTTTGGTGACTTGTCTCAAAGAAGTCAACCAGATTTAATAGAGATGACATCTCCTTGACAAAGCCAAACTGTGTGGGTCTGAGTATTTGGAAGTTGCCAATGTCCCTGTTAATGAGGTCCGTGATAATCCTTTCCATGGCCTTGTAAATCAGGCTAGTTAGGCTGATGGGTCTATAATTTCCCAGATCAGTGGAAACTACACCTTTGTGTAAAGGGATGACAGTGGCTGTCCTCCACTCAGCTGGGACAAAGTACTCAGGCTTTGGTTGAATAGGGTGCCTAATGGTGTTGAAAGTTCATGCCTGAGTTCATGTAGGATGCAGTTTGGGATGTTATTGGGTCCACTGGAGGGTGTATTTTTTTGCCTTTGAGACAGCAGCGATTACCTGTTCCCTGGAGATACGGGGAGGGGTCAGGTACTGGAGATGTTCTGATTTACTGATGGGGGACAGAGGGGTGAAGTTTTTTCTGAATCTGTCAGCCAGTAGGTTGGCTATATCTACAGCATTTGTGTAAGTGGTGTCCTTTACCACCAGTTCTGAACAGATCTGGGTGCTTCCTTTGAGACTGAAGACACATGTGAAGAAGGCCTTATGATTGTCTCTAGTAGATGTGACCAATTTGGACTCAAAGCTGGCTTTAGAGGATTTCACTAGTGCTCTTATTTGTTTGTTCAGGCTAAGGAGAGATGCTTCCAATTGGGCACCTGTTCCTTTTTGGTCCTGGACAGCAATTGTTTCCATTTGTTATATAGTTTATTTATTGCAGATGTCCACCACACAAGTTTATTCTTCCTTGCGGAGAATGATTTTGTCTTGTCAGGTATTCCTGATTCCATGCATCTATATAAATGCTCATATTAGTACTTTGGTGTAGATTTGGACATTGGTGCCATTTCCTACAGAGGGGGAGGGGGCTGTTTATACCATCCCTCAGGAGGTTGTAATCAGCTTTGGAGAAGTTTTTTTGTTTGACCCTAACTAGAGGGGGAGGTCAGGGGAGATGCTGGCTTCGAAGGTGACCACTTTATGGTTGGAGTTGGATCTTACCAGGCAGGATGATACGTAGGGGTGCTGCAGTGGTTACTCATGTTGGTTAATAGCAAGTCCAAGATATTATCACCTCTTCTGGGGGTACTGACTAGCTGTTCTAAGGCATTTGCATTGATAACATTGAGGAATCTCTGGGCATTTGTGTTTTGGCATGAGTAATTTTTCCAGTCTATGGTTGGATAGTCAAAGTCACCCAGGATCAGGATAAAGGGTTGAATCTTGATAGATTTGAAGAGGTCCAGATAGGTGGAATGGGCATCTTGAGTCAAATTTGGGGGCCTGTAGCTAGCTATAATATGAATAGGGGTCTGTCAATGGTTAACTGCACCTGGAGTGTCTCCTGTGCATCATACTGTTTGAACAGCCTGGAGGTGTGTGTGTCCATAATATATATTGAAACTCTGCCTCCATTGGCTTTGCTTCCCACAGTTTGGGGTCTGACTGTATGATAGAATGAGTAACCATGTAAAGCTGGGGTGCTTTCCACAGTTTTGAACCAGGTTTCTGTGACTGCACAAATGTCAGCATCTTCCAGGGTTAAGAATGTTTGCAATGAGTGCAGTTTCATGTTTAGACTCCTAGCATTTAGCAGCATAACCTTTAATTTGCATGTTGTTGAAATGCATATGTTGATTATATTGACCTCATGACTTTTCCTAAAAAAAGGCACTATAGGGGAGGTAAGAGCCTTTCCCAGAAGCCTGAAGCCCAAGTGAGAGTGATGCAGGTGATCTATAGCAAAGCATCATGGTCTATTTATCATATCTCTCCAGGCTGTCAGGTACCGGATCCCCATAGAATGATACCAGAAACTAAGCCAATTGTTAAAGTCAATCATTTTCTGTTTGTATTGAAGCATCAGTCTGGGTGATGGTAGAATGCTGTTTAAGACTACAGATATACCTGCCTTGGACACATATTCAGTGAGCTCAGTCATGTCTCTCTTCATATAGTCCAGGGAGGTACTTTTCAACTTGTTCACCTCAACATGGACTATGGCAGAATCATAACAGTACCTGTTGTTGAGAGACTTGAGTGTGTGTGTGTGTGTGTGTGTGTGTGTGTGTGTGTGTGTGTGTGTGTGTGTGTGTGTGTGTGTGTGATATGGTGGATTCTGGCACCTGACAGACAACTAACGATGACTTTCTCCTTATCCAGCCTGGTGAGAGGCACATATGTGTGTCTCACAATGGAGTCTCCTATGACTAATATGTTGGGTTTATGGTTAGGGCTTAGTGGTTGAGAGACACAGGTGTGTGGACTATGAGTGGTATGTGGTGTGGAGGACTGTGGGGTTTGCATGTGTTTTCATCTGAGGTCTGTTTTGTTTGGGTTTGTTTTTGTTGAGAACCTCTGCATATGTGGGTGTGTGTTGTGTAGTTGTGGGTGGTGTTTGAGGTGTAGTGATTGTGTTGACAACCTTTTCAGTGCCAAATATACTGGCTTTTGAGGGAGGGACCATAGACTCTAGGTTCTTAATGTAATTACATCTCTCACAAATTATGTTCCTAGGTGGTAATAGCAGATGGTTGTCTGTGTACATGAGGCAGTTGTCTCCGGATGCCCATATCAACCAGGCTGGCAGGAGAAACCATAGGAAATTGTCCATCCATGTTTGTCAGAATCTGTGGGAGAGAGAGGCCAGGGATAGCTAAGGGGCAGGCCTAAAACCAAAGTGCTTAAACCAAAATTAAGAGGCTTAGAATAACACAATTTAAACCAGCTAAAACAAGCAGTAATAAATGCAGCAGAAAAGATGCAGTTGAACACTTTATTGAACAAATAGAAGAAAAGGGAAGATGAAGAATCTTAACTAATAATCTTCTGTTAATAATCCTAACTAATAAGCTTCTGTTATAACTATTCTTCTAGACTGTTATACTACTTTTTTCCTTTACTGACCTGTTGAACTTGGTATTGTAATTTGTATTCGTAAGGGTGTTCTGCATTAGCCAGTTTGTATATAACATTCTGTGTCTTGTTTTTGCATTTTTTAGTAAACTACATGTCATGTACTAGTAATTTGTAACTTGAATTTTAAAGACCATCATGTATTAGCCAGTCTGTATGCTTCATTCTGTATTTTTGCATTTGGTAGTAGGATATCTGTCATATATTTTGACATATTGTATGGAGCTTTTCTCCCCGGGCCTCCACTGAAAACAGGCAAACCATTGCCCAGTCAGACTTCCCGGTAAACAAAAGTAAAATTAATAAATAAATGGTGCTTAATCACAGCTACAGCTGAGTCTGTACATTAGTGTTCTGAAGATGGGGGTTGTCTTCCCCAGTATGCAGGAGAAACCATAGGAAATTGTCCATCCAGGAGTTCCTTCCTTGAGGTAAGATTTCCATATAGATATACTTCTACTCTATTCTACTTCAAGTACATAATTCCAAAGTTCCAATAAATCTGTAAATTGATTTCACTTTTTGTCACTCCCCCTACCTTGTGTACCCAACAGCATGACACCTAAACAACAATACAATTAACTGACTTCTTATATAAAAATATAAGCAGACTTTTTTCAGGGTCTGGTCTTACTACCCATTCCAAAATGTGTTGTCTTCTACCAAATGTGTATGTCATTGTAGTCATATGTATTAGCCAGTTTCATCCAAATAGACTGGTAGAAGGGTGAATAGTGTTATGAATGCACTTGGGCCAATCAGTATTACAGTCACCTAGGATTATTGTTTCAAGTAATATGGCTGTAATTATCCAGGATAATATGCCTTCACAAGCTAATTTTTCTGCACTAGGAGGTATAGCCATTATAGCTGGTATCAGTGGTACAAGTAGCATACATGCCTTTGGTGCAGATGGCTGTGCAGTTTATTCACACACTATGTAGATCAGTTGCTCACACTGCAGTGCAGTATAAAGGGGTACTACACTCTTGAGTGTGTCATTCTTTGGATGAGACATTAAAGTCATCTGCTTGAGATGGTAGTAGCTCAGGTGAATGTATCTAACACAACATAAGAAACATTATCTACATATTTACAAAATATACATATTTACAGGCAAATATATGCACATTTCTATTTTTTTATTATGTATCATTTGTCTTATAACATCATCATTATTCTTCCATAACTGACTACCACTCCTTCTTCCACAATCATACTCTAATTTTCACAATATATCTGCCAAAATCCATTTTCCATTGATCAAAATTTAATTCCAAATAACCCATATTACATAATTAATCTACATTCTTTCATGCTTAACCACTGTTCTCATATATGCTTTCTTCTTATTCTTGTAATAGCCAGACATAATAATATTCATATCTGTATTGTTTATGTCATGAATATTAAAATAATTCTCCACACAACTTTTTACAGAGGTTCACCACTTTTTCCATTTCATAGAAATATGCTCTGTTGTTTCGTTCTGTCCTCAGAATAAGCACATTCATTCAACTTTCTTTTATGTGGCATATTCCCCTTTACTAGTAATTTATCCACAGGAAATCCTGAAACTCTACTATCTTGCTACACAACTTTTACTCTTACTATAATCACTTCTCCTGGTAAATTTTCACATGGACAACTAGTATTGTTTCATTAAATTATTATACAAAATCCTTCTTTCTCTATATCAGTTTTTATTTTCCATGTTAGTATTTTTTCTTGATTGTTTTTAACTTCATTTGCATTTGTTTTTTTTTTCTCATTCTTATTCTTATCATATCCCTGAATTTTTTGTACTTATAAGTATTCTCACTATTAAATTCTCATTCTCTTCCTTAATACAGGTTAATACTCCATACAAGTTTAATGAAGCATGACAAACAGCTTTAGTAACCACAGTCCCCCTTTCTCTTCAGTCATATATAGCACACCTCTTTTCATTGGGTTTAATTTTTTTTCTTGTGAATATGTGAGCACTATTTTTTTTTACTGAATAAATTTTGATTGATTTTCACAAACATAAGAGTATATTGTGTGTGTCTTTCGGCTTTTCCCAGTTAGGGGTCGCCACAGCGGAACTCCGGTCCGCTAATGATTGGCAGTAGATTTTTACATGCTGTCTTGCTGGGCCTAATGCACAACCTTCAACGAAGGTACGCCCATTCAAGCATGTCGCCACACAGAAGAAGCTCAAACTGAGAATCGAACGGGCAATGTCTAACTGTGAGGCGACAACACTACCACAGAACCACCACCGCAGTCAAACATAAGTGTATATACAGTATATATATATATATATATATATATATATATATATATATATATATATATCAAAGAAATAATTACATAGTCAAAGCTTAAAGTGAAGAAACAATTCCAAAAACAAACATTACAAAACCAACTATTTATATAGGATGTCTATACTTGAAAAAATTTTGTTTTCTTGAATGTGTCTTTGAATTAGATCATAATTTATTACAATCTTCTGTTTCCAGCAATTGATTTACATTCTGCCATGCAAATTTGCTTAAGGAAGTAAGTCGTTCTGTTCTTCCCTTGATTGTTTTCAATTCCAACTGTGAGACTGATAAAACCATGTTCTTGAAATAAAGATGACCACTAAGAAGGTAGCTGGAATAAAGAAGTGAATCATGACAAAGCAAAATCTTCTTTTTTAATACAGAATGGTGAGCGCTTTTGCAATGTAACCATTGCTTCATCAGACAGTTCATTCAAACAGCAACAACACTTAAATACTTTAATTCATTACAAGAATAACCAATCCTACCATTCAAAGTTAATTCAGCACTCAACAATCGATTAATTACTATGGTTACATTTTGCCCTTGATTAATTGCTAAAGTCAGAAAATTTTATTTATTTATTTTACATTTGTTGACTGGGCTAGTCTAACTGGATATATGTCCATTTTTAGTAGAGGCCCGGGAGGGATAAGCTCTGAGGAAACAAACAAAATCACATATACCAAAATTAATGTATACAATGAACATTGCAGGTGCAGTACAGAGAATAATCAGAGGTCATTCATTCATAACATAGTGCAAAATATACAGATACAATTAGTACAATTTTCTTCTTCTTTCGGCTTTTCCCGGTTAGGGGTCGCCACAGTGGATCACCTGTCCGCTCATGATTGGCAATGGAGTTTTACAGTGTTGAGTTGCCAGCCCAGCACCCTTACAAAATGTAATTGCAATACAACATACAGAAAAAGATGGCAGCTGAGTTATACAATATATTAATATACAAGTAGTCATAAAGAAAAAGTAGGAGTTGAAATTATACAATATATTAGTAAAAGTAAATGTAAGTAATAGTATAGAAGGACAAAGTAAGTTGTTAAGAAAAGGAATTTGATTACTGAAAAGAGGAGGGTAGGTTGAACCAAGTAAGAAGAGCTAGTTGATCAGTCAGGTTTAGTACAGGGGCACAACCAGTGTGTTCTGAGGAAAAGTTTCAATTTGGTTTTAAAGAATGATATAGAGGGAAGAGAGTAAGGTTTGTTAGGAAGAAGGTTCCAGGATTTTCCAACAGTATTAGAGAAAAGAGAGTCCCCAGCCCTGTTGTTTAATTTACAAATATTTACAAGAAGTTTATGCGATGATCGTAAGGTCTTTAGATTGTTGTAGGGGGAAATGAGGATAGATAGTATAGGGGTATTGGTAGGTTGGTAAAGCGTTTTATGGGTCAGTTGGTGGAATTTAAGCTGATTTTGTAATTCAAGCCATCCTAGCTGCTTTAGATTAAAACAGTGGTGGGTTCTGAAAGGGTTACCTGTAGCAAATCTGGCTATGTTATTGTAGGAGTTTTCCATTTTATTAAGGTTGTTTTTAGAGAGATTAGTATATATATGGGTGAGGCATAGAGGAGAGTAGAAATTAGATGGGTGTGAGCAATAGTTATTCTAGCTCCAGGAGACAGGAAGGGTTTGATCCTGTAGAGAAAGCCTAGTTTTCTATTAACAGATTTTAGAGTATTGTTAATATGGGTGTCAAAGTTAAGGTTGTTATCTATGGTGATACCTAGTAGTTTGGTAGTTGGATCTGGGGATATGACAGTACCATTATTGGATGTTACTGTGAAGTCTATTGGGGGGACTTACAAGTATGAGTAAAAAGGAAGAGTTTAGTTTTTTGGGGGTTCAGAAGGAGACTGTGCTGTGTAAACCATTGTTCAACTGTGTTAAACACATTTTGGGTAAGGGAGTGAAGTTCAGATATAGATGTGACTGAGCATATAAATGTGGAATCATCTGCATATTGTATGCATGTAGCTTGGGGGATTGCTAGGTGAAGGTCATTGATAAATATAGAAAACAGGAGAGGTACTAATATGGACCCTTGAGGAACACCAATGTTAATGGGCAGATGGGTAGATAGAATGTTATGCCAAAATACAACCTGTTATCTGTTATCTAAGTAGGACTGGAACCATTTTATACCTAGTGCATCTAGTGACAGGTATTTGAGGATATTTATAAGTATCTGGTGATTTACGAAATCAAATGCCTTAGACAGATCTATAAACAGTGCAGAGGAAAGCATCTTGAGGTTATGGTTTTTGTTATTACAGTCAGTAAAGGAAAGGAGGGCAGTAGTAGTGTTGTGGGAAGGTCTGAAACCATGCTGAGAGTTTGAAAGTAAGTTATTTTGGATGAAGTGGTCTAGCAATTGTCTGTGGATGCATTTTTCCATGATCTTTGATAGGGGAGAAAGTAGGGCTATGGGATGGTAATTGGAGAGTTCAGTAGAGTTCCCACCCTTGTGAAGGGGGATAATATGGGATACTTTCCAGATTATAGGGATGTGTCCTTCACTGATGGTTCTATTGATGAGAATAGAAATGGGATAGGTGATGGATATGGCTGCCTTTTGTAGATATTCAGCGGGTAGTTGATCTGCTGAAGGAGTGCACAGTTTCAGTTTTTGGATAAGGGTAAGAATATATGTTGTTGGGACTGGTTGGAAGAGAAATGGATGGGATGGGTTAGAGTTAGAGTTGGATACAGTTAAGTTCTGAGTAGATAACTGATTGGCAAGAGTTTGAATGGCATCAGTGAAAAAGGTACTACAGGCATTAGCTGTCTGCTTGGGGTTCTCCTGGTCTGTGCCTTGTAGGTTTGGTGTGATGGATTGACCTGGGTGTAATAATTGATTAATACTCGCCCAGAACTTTTGTGGTTTATTATGGTGAGTCTGCTGGAATTGTAGGTAGTAGTTTCTTTTGTCAGACAGTATAGCTTTTTTAGTTTAATTTCTCAGCTGTCTGAAGTTTAGTTGGTCTACTGGGTTTTTAGTTAAATGAGATTTATTCCAGTATTTATTTCTGAGATGGATTTTTTACCTGGTTTCTTTTGAAAGCTATGGGGCAGATTTAGTTCTCATTCTACTAGAGCGGGTTGGTGCATGGTGGTCTAGTATGGCTAGGAAGCTAGAATTAAAGTAATTAACAGCTTCCTCCAGTGTGAGGTATTTTAAGGGAGACCTGTTACATGCTCTTAGTTCTCTCTGGAAAAGATCGGGGTTGAAGTTTTTCTTGGTTTTAATTGTCCTAGATATGGTTGGATTAGGTAGACTGGATTTAAGCCTGATGATGTAAGGTAGTGAGTCATCACTTACATCATCAGGGAGGGTGCCAGCTTCATATGTCTGGGGATGATTATTTATGAGAATCCAATCTAAGGTACTTTCTTTCTTATTAGGCTTGTTTATCTTGGTAGGGGAGGTAATGGTTTGAGAAAAAACAAAAAGGTTAATATGGCTGGTAGAGTGGCTACTGCTACAACACTTCCAATCAATGTTAAAATCACCTAGGATTATGGTTTCTTGGGGTAAATTTTGGGATAACCAACAAAGGATATTTTTTATGGTGGCAATGTTATTACCAGGAGGAAGATAGCTACCATTAATATAGATGGATTTGAATGTGTTAAGTTGAAGCTTGGTAATAAGAATTTTAACGTTGGAGTCTTGAGGTGGTTTATAGTCGTAGGTAGTAATCTGTAACCCGGATTTAAATAGGATAGCTACAACACCACCCTTTTTGGTTGCGCAGTCAAGTCGCAAAATATTATAACCGGGTGGGATGACTTCATTGTCTTTAGTTACAGGTTTTAACCAAGTTTCTGATAAACAAAGAATGTTAAAGGAGAAGACTTCCAAGAGAGCATGGAGTTATGCAACATTGTTATTAATGCTATGTATGTTGAGGTTAGCTAAGAAGAGTGAGTTAGTTGGTTTGATAAGGGAATGGATAGTAGAGGGGTTGAGGTTGAGGAGTTGACTGGTAGTAACAGTTGTTGGGCCTGGGTTTGGGTGAATGTCTCCATCTTTTAAATAGAAGAGTAGTGTTTGAAGTCTAGGATTTGGGAATTTACTATATAGAGGTAGCAATTTTCTAGGATTGGGAGAGTAATATCTAATGTGGGCTATCCTATGGTATTTTGCTAGTAGTAGATGTTATGTTAACATGGTTAGTGAAAATAGGTAAAGAAGGAGAGGTAGCTAGCTTATTGAGGTAGAGAAGTTGTGGATATATCGTGTGTTCATAGGAGGTTAGCTGGTAAGCTAAAGTTAGAGGTGGTAGAAGTGTAAGTATGAGTAACCTCTGTAAGAGGGCTAGGATGGGTAGCTTATACATCTGGAAGGGTAAGTTGTTAGGTTGTTGTTATAGGCTCGGAGGTATACTAGGTGTGGAAAGGAATAGGTGGAGGGTGTGGTGGGAGAGATAGGGAGTGGTAAGTTAAAGGAGGGAATTGGAGTTAATTGACCAATGGTGAAGGGTTTGTGATTGGTGGAAGAGGGAAGCGGTGTGGTTAGATGGTATAAGAGTAAGACCGCTGGGGGTGGGTGAGATTTGGGGGTAGGGTAGGGGATCAGAGTGAGCCTGCAGGCAAATGGAGCAGGTAGAGACAAGTGAAGGAGAAGCTAGAGAAGAAACTATCAGCAATGCAAGTAACTGAAGGAAAGTTAGGCAAGTCAGGAGTGGGAAAGATCAGAGATAAAACAGAAGTCTATGAGAAAAAAAAACAGGTGAGTGTAGACAGTGAAGTAAAGGGTAAGTGAGAAAATAAGAGCAGGTCTAGGACTTAAGAGATGTAGTATAATTACAGAAGAAATACAGAGGGATAAGCAGGGGATAAAAGATGGGATAAGGGTGCCACCTAGTGGGCAGATCTAGTATTACATGTAAGTATGTAAGGGAGCTAGCTGGTTTATAACTAGGGAAAGAGTGACAACTAGTAAAGGGGGTTATTATAAAGTAAGAGAGGTTTGTTGGATACAGGGTAGATAGGAGGGGGGTAAAGGCTGCTGGCTGTTCAGGCTTGTAGCGTACTTTAGAACCTCTAAAGCAATAGTAGACAGTAGTCAGCTTTACAAGCAGGGCTTAGACAACCACATACTTTCTTGCTTCCTTGAGACAGGGTGCAGGGAAAATAAGGCTGTTAGATGAGACTGCAGGTATTTCGATAGGGTCCTTTGTCACCAGGTAGGTAGGTTCATAGAGACTATATCAGGAACAGCACAGTAGAGAGCAGGGTACTTTAGGGAGAAAGAGAGACAAACATGGAGGAGACAAAAAAAGAGTTTGCACATAGCAGGTAGTTATGACAATTTAACAAAAAAGCTTTACATGAAGACACAATTAATAAAGTAGCTTATATTCATGCCCTTATTTTTGAAAGAAGCTATTGGAATCACTTTTAAGCTAGTAGTACTGTGACATTATAAAGTAGTCTAAACTATCATTTAGAGGAACTCTGAATCAGGTTTACTGAAATTGGGAGCAAGCAAAAACAAAAACATAAGCTTCTAATATCCAAATATAAACTATACCAGCAAAAATAAAGAATAACTGGAAAGCTACCTTACAGAGAAATTACTGTACTACTCAATGCAGGGACAGTGAGTTTACAGTGTGGAATGCAACACTGGAAAAAAGAAAAATAATACTATCACTTACTAGAGATGCTACACCTGGAGGGTTTTCAGCTGCAATTAGAGCGAATATGGCATCCAGGGTTTTTAAAACCTTTGGTGTGTTGTACCTGAGAAATCACTTGGAGGGTGAGGTAGGGAGGGAAACCTTCAATTGGAATTTAGAGTAGCAGGGGAGAATCCAAGGGACTCTGCTAAACCTAGCTATTTATCAAGGACAGCCAAGGAAATAAGGTAAACATACAGGCACCCTTGTTCAAGGACTAGAAGATTTCTCCAAGAAAAAATATGTATAGGAATACACCACAGGCGGAAGTTGTATGCTGCTTACTAGTCTGCGATGGCAGATTTTATTCTCTTTTATATTTGTATTCCCCTTTGTTCATTGTTTGCTGCACACAATGTAGCTAAAGATAAAAGCAGCTGGAGACTTTGCACCTCTGTTTGGTGTTTAGTGAAGAACAAGTATTGAGGAGAAGGGACTGAAGGCTATGACTATTGAGAGGGGATAAATACCTTCACATATAACAAATTATCAACAGTGAAATGGAATGAAAGGGGTGGGGTCAGCTAAGAGGAAGAAGGTTTGCAGCTATTGCCCCTGGGGTATGCACTTTAGCTGACTAACAGATTTTAACAAGACATAACAGTAGTTACAAAAGCTGGCACCTACACTACACAAGCGGCAACAACAATGTTTCTGGAGTTAAACCAGGGGCTGCAGTCTATTTTTGGATGATTGCTCGTTAGAGTTTTCTTTGCTTTTAGCTGGAGTGAGAGGATTTCTTGCTCACACAAGTCAGGGGTGGGGACCCAAAATGATCAGGTCCTCAGTGGCTACTACATAAGCGGCAACAGCAAGGTTCCTGGAGTTAAACTAGGGGCTGCAGTCTATTTTTGGACGATTGCTGGTTAGAGTTTTCTTTGCTTTTAGCTGGAGTGAGAAGATTCCTTGCTCACACAAGGGGGGGGGGGGGCCCAAAGCGATCAGGTCCTCAGTAGCTTAGAGATGCTATACCTGGAGGGCTTTCAGCTGCAAAAAATTCTGTTTAAAAACGACATATACAAACTGTAAAGGCAAGGACATATGGATAAATGTGAATAAAGTACATAAAAAGTCAATGAATAAATACATATGCTCATGTTCCCCATTTAGTAACTACTTATGTGCATAGATATAAACATAAACATACAAGTATAAGCAGTACACACTCAACAGTTTAATGAATACATATATTCTGCCAAATAAATGCACATGCTGTCCACCTAGTAAATACATATACTTTAATACATAAATTTCAACAAATACCTGCCTTTAATGATATCTATGCTAAAAGCAGCTCAAGAATTATTGTCATATTGACCTAAAGCCATGCATGTGTTTATATAGTCTTCTCATGTTGAAAAGACATTTACTTAAATATTATTATTGTTTTACCCTTCTGGATTTTAGCACTAGCTTCAATGGAACACTATTGTTTAAACCCAAACCTCTATGTGCTCCTAAATGCAAAATCCATTTTACTTCCATATTTTCAGTAGTATTGACTATGTCCCCCATCCTATTGTTGACATTTTGGATATGTAAAATTTGAAAAAAATTTATGGTCATCCCCCTTATCCAATGTATGGTTAGCCAAAGCACTATACAACTGCCGTTTTCTAGTGCAGTAAAGGTGATCTCTTATCCGTTCCCTAAGATGACGGTTAGTTGTGCCAACATAGAAATGGAAACATGTTGTACGGTGAGCTACATACACTACATTCTTAGTATTGCAATCAGCAGAATTCCTTAGCTCCGATAGATGCCCTGTTTCAGGGTGCTTAAAAAACCTTTATTCATCTATATAAATGCACTATGTACATTTTCCACATCTATTGGTACCGTTCACAATGTTATCTGTCAAAACAGGTGTCCTTGGATAGCAAACTGCTGTTTCAGATTTTTCTTATTTCTAAATGCAAAGTATGTTTGTCCACCCACTATGTTGGTGGTATCCTCATCTACTAACAACATATTCTAATTTTGTCGTATGATGGTTTCAAACCTTTTCACATCCCTTGTATACGGTAAAACCATCAGAATGTATGGTAGTACACTATTCCTAATACTTAACCTGTCACTACCTACTCTATCAGAGTAGTAAGGCTTAGCTTTACCTTTTCTTTCTTTGTGTACATTATGGTACACCTTATCAATTTCATGTTCACTATACCCCCTATTAATGAAACCTGTTCTTAGCTTAGTTAACTCATTTCTATACACTTCCTCTTGACAACATAGGCAAATTGTTCTCAATGCCTGGCCTCTGATTATGTTAGGAAAAATCCTAGGGTTATGCATACTGTTTCTATGTAGGAAAGATGGTCTGTAACATTGTTTCCTATGCAGTTTCGTAACCCATAGGTCATTTTCTCTGTATATGGTAACATCTAGGAAGTCTAAAGTCATCTCAGAACAGATCATCGTGAACTTTGGAAAGTCACTGGTAGTATTCAGGTGTGCATACAGGGATTTAAATTGTTCACCATCATCTTTCCAAAAAATAAAAAGATCATCTACGAAATGCCTATAAAAGGCTATTTGGGGATTACCTAATAGATGTCCATATTTCCAGTTAACCATAACCAGGTGTGTATATGTGTTGGCACAACTTGTGCCCATGGCAACCCCTGACAACTGCTTGTAGCATGTGCCATTAAACATAAATATGTTGTGCTCTAGTACCAATACTAATAACATGCAGAGAAAGTCTATCTTCCCCTGCCTTATCAACACTGATTTCACTATGCTTATCCCCTGGTCATTGGGTATACTTGTAAATAAAGACACTACATCAAGTGTAGCCAACATTCCCATATCTGCTATTCCCATTTGCTTCATTGCCCCATAAAGGTCCACTAAAAACTGTTCTGTGTCTTTCAGGACATATACATATTCATGAAGTGCTGTCTTCAATTCCTTATCCAGATATATAGAAATGGGTTCTGTTAGCCATCATGCCCCTGCTACTATAGGTCTAAAGTTTGGGTTATATGGGTCTTTGTGTATTTTGGGGATGTCATAGATTTGAGGTATGAGTGGATTTTCAACAGTGAAATAATTAAAAAGATCTTTGCTTAATAGTTCCATACACATGCATTCATATAAAGTACTAGCAATCTATTCACCCATTTCAAACACAATTGTTGTTGGTACTTCAGCATATACCTTTGGATCCAATAACATTTCTTGCATAGCTGTATTATAAAAGTCAGCATTCAGTATCACCACTGGTCCCCCTGTATCAGTGGGTCTTATAACTATGCTATCATTAGTCTAAGTCACACAATGCTTTATGCTCATTCTTTGTCAAATTATACTTTCCTTCTCCTAAAAAACAATTGTTTCCTGTGCTATAAATAGCATTTTCACAAGCTTTTAAGAAGGTTTCTATATTATATGGCAATATTGGTATATACAGACTGTTTTTCTTAAACTGAACATCCCTTGCTTCATTACCATTTCCAAATTGTTGTTTCAATGTTACATTTCTAGTAAACATACAAAGGCATAACAAAAATTCACTAATGTCCATTTTAGTTGAAGGTATAAAATTTAAACTTCTGTTTAATAAAGAAGTCTCAGCTGCAGACAGTTCATATTTGGAAATATTCCATATTAACTCTACTGCCCATACCCCCACATTTTCTTCAAAATGTGAGTTTGTAACTGACCTGGTGCTTCTTTCTGTTTCTGGCCCCTGTAAGTGTCCTGTTCCACAGATTTTCTCCTCCCTGCTCGAAATGGTATGGGTAGAACATGAAAAACCTGTTGTTGTCCTCCTTCCATATTAATCTTCCTTCTTACCACAGTTGTAGTTAAAGAGGCACTTGTTGCCTTATCATTAGTTGCTGAAGATGATGGCACATCCATCGGTGTAGAATAAATGGAATGTACCTCATTTGGTGAAAGGACACTCCCTCCTGGCTGTTAATTCGTTATGTCCTCTTTCTCCCCAAGTGCATTGGTCATCTCTTCAGACTTTACCCGATGCTCCGCCCTCAGTCTTGCATGCCACTCAAACGATTGAACTCACCCTCTCCTCTGCTGGTAGGCTGTTGGTGGTACCTCTGACTGCCCATTGGTTTCTCTCATAAATCACAAATTGTAATTGGTAGTGGACTGCTCTGCAGACTCTGAAGGTTTCTGCCAAGTAAAGACATGCTGGTTAGTGAAATCTGTTAAATCCCTACACAGTTTCTTTTTCTTTTGCTCAAGCAGTCTGGTTTCATAGCAAAGTATTTTATCAATTAGTTCATGCATGAAAACGTCAGTAGCTGCTTTCCCATAAAGCGCAGACAGTTCATGTTGATGCTGACATATCTTTTCATTAAGCTCTTGTTCCACCGGCTTGAAAAAGTCCAGCAACAATTGTATATATGCTTTACTGGTGTTAAGATTAATTTGTTGCCACTGGGCTAACAAAGTAGGGTAGGTGTTTCCATATATGGGCATATTAAGTACTCTGAGTCCCCTTGGTATAACATTTAGGTTTAAGCAGGCTTCAAAATGGAACCATTGGCTCAGAAGCCACTTAAACCTATACAAATCATTCTCCACACTTCTTTTCAAATTGCACATCTCAGCTTCAATTGTGTTCTTACTATCAACAGTGTCAGAGTTCATATTAAGAGTACCTGTTTGTAGCAGTGGATTGTCTTGATTTGTCAGCAAATTCATACGACTCCTTTCCACAGTTATGCCAACTGTTGCATCCTCTGCAATGTTCACAGAATGTTCCGCCATCATTAAATATGCAGGCAGCGAACAAATAAATCCAAACCAGCCCAAACATTGAAAATGTTGAAACACAGGTGCCCAGTAGGAAGATAGCTGGAATAAAGAAGCTGAACCACAACAAAGTAAAATCTTCTTTTTTAATACAGAATGCTGAGCACTTTCGCAATGGTAACCATTGCTTCATCAGACAGTTCATTCAAACAGCAACAACACTTAAATACTTTAATTCATTACAAGAACAACCAAACCTACATGATGTCAATGTATATATAAACTTACAAAAAGTCCAGGTAAATGGTATCATCAGTAGACTGAATTTTTATATGTATGATGTACTTATGACTGACCAGATTGATTATTCTTTGTACACCTACTTTAGTGTGGAGAATCCTACCATACCAGTCATTTATGGTTTGCCGAAAGTGTACAAATATCCATTTAATCCCCCGCTTAGACCCATTGTTTCAGGAAGGGGCTGGCTTACAGAACCTATGTCTATCTATGTTGAAAAACAGCTAAGCTGTGTTTTGAACAAAATACCTACTGTCCTAAAGGACAGTAAATAATTTCTGGAGCATCTGTTTCTTTGGGCCAAGTCTAGACAGGATACATCTACCAATGAAGTTATTTTTGTAACTTTGGATGTGAATTCATTATTTATGGTCATTCCTAATGAAGTGGGAGTAGACAACTTTAGAAGCTTTCTAAATAAAGAAAGTGAGTTTTCTAATATCAAAGTGAATATGATTTGTGCATTACTTGATTTGATATTAGAGAACAATGTTGTTCTATTTGAGAATGAATTCTTCCTTCAGAAAGTAGGGGTTGCTATGGGCACAGTGTGTGCTAACACATATGCCAACATTGTGCTGGCCCAATGGGGGAAGGAGATGGTATTTGTCTCTGACATGTTCAAGAAACACATTACGTTTTACAAGCATTTTGTGGATGACATCCTTTTTACTTGGCATGGGAATGAGCAAGATTTAGACAGTTTTGTTAACTTCCTTGAGAATACTACATCTTACCTCTCTTTCTCACTTAAATTTTCAAAAGAAAAGCTGGACTTTCTGGATGTTCTTGTTAGTAATAGCATATTAGGAGATGTATCTTCTAAAATGCATAGGAAAGATTGTAGGAAGAATAACATTCTCCATCCCTCCAGCATGCATCCCAGGCATATTATGAAAAATGTGGTCAAGAATCAAGTGCTACACTGTAGGAGACTTCACACTGATAGGGCTGACTACACTGCTGTGGTCAAGGGCCTTACATCAGATCTCCTAGATAGAGGATACAAGATGTTTGACATAGATAGTGCAATAGAGGAGGTTAGTTCCTCCGATATCTGTAAAACCAAGCCCTATTTATCGGATAGCTGTCGAGCTGAAGTACAAAGTGCAGGAAGGAAAGTTAATCAACCTGTGAATAGGTTGTGTTTGACTTATTCTAACAATGTCAATGTAGTATGTGATATTGTTAAAAAGAATTGGCCTATTTTGTTGACTGATCCCAGTATTAGCAAGGTGCTGGGAACTAATCCGAGCTTTAGCTTCAAGAATAATAGAAAATTAAAACAAAGGTTATGTTACAAGCACCATAATATATGTGAGAGGTTTAACTCGCAACGTAGAGGTGCCCACCCCTGTATAGCTTGTAAAGCTTGTGCCTATATATGGTCTGCTTGGATGGTCAGACATCCACTAAATGATAAGCCTATAGAGTTTTCGTTTTATGCTGATTGTTCCACAAGAAACATTGTTTATTTAGCAAAGTGTAATTTATGTAGTGCATTTTACATAGGCAAGACTAATCGGATGTTAAAAGAAAGAATTTTGGAACACCTCAATGACATACGTAACAGCTAATGCAGGAGCTAAGCATGTAATTGATCATGATACACAGCATAGTTTTAAATTTTTAGTTTTGCAGAAAGTGAATGTCAGTTTGCATGAAGGGGACATTAAAAATGAGACAGAATATGTTGAATTAAGATGGATTGCGGATTTCAAGGTATATTTTCCACCTGGCCTCAATAGCGCTGTGTCTTTAAAACCTCTTTTGAAGAAAAGAGTTTCACCACATTAATTAACTAATTAACTAACTGTTTATGATGCATTCCTAAGCTTTGTTTTTATTGGTCAGTGCTAAGATAGTCTTTATCTGTATGTCACTAGAATTGGTACTAGAGCACAACATATTTATGTTCAATGGCAATTGCTACAAGCAGTTATCAGGGGTTGCCATGGGCACATGTTGTGCCAACACATATGCAAACCTGGTTATGGTTAACTGGGAATATGAACATCTATTAGGTAATCCCCAAATAGCCTTTTATAGGCATTTCATAGATGATCTTTTTATTTTTTGGAAAGGCGATTCTGAACAATTTAAATCCCTGTATACACACCTGAATACTACCAGTGACTTTCTAAAGTTCACGATGAACTGTTCTGAGATGAGTTTAGACTTCCTAGATGTTACCATATACAGAGAAAATGAACAAAGGTTTACGAAACTGCATAGGAAACAATGTTACAGACCATCTTTCCTACATATAAACAGTATGCATAACCCTAGGATTTTTCCTAAAATAATCAGAGGCCAGGCAATGAGAACTTCTCGCCTATATCGTCAAGAGGAAGTGTATAGAAATGAGTTAACTAAGCTAAGAACAGGTTTCATTAATAGGGGGTATAGTGAACATGAAATTGATAAGGTGTACCATAATGTACACAAAGAAAGAAAAGGTAAAGCAAAGCCCTACTACTCTGATAGAGTAGGCAGTGACAGGTTAAGTATTAGGAATAGTGTACTACCATACATTCTGATGGTTTTACCATATGCAAGGGATATGAAAAAGTTTGAAACCATCATACGACAAAATTGGCATATGTTGTTAGTAGATGAGGATACCACTAACATAGTGGGTGGACAACCACACTTTGCATTTAGAAATAAGAAAAATCTGAAACAGCAGCTTTGCTATCAAAGGACACCTGATCTGATGGATAACAGTGAACTGTACCCATAGATGTGGAAAATGTACACAGTGCATTTATATAGATGAATCAAGGTTTTTTTAAGCACCCTGAAACAGGGCATCTATGGGAGCTAAGGAATTCTGCTGATTGCAATACTAAGAATGTAGTGTCTGTAGCTCACTGTACATGTTTTCATTTCTATGTTGGCAAAATTAACAGTTACCTTAGGG
This sequence comes from Protopterus annectens, assembly GCF_019279795.1. Lineage (NCBI taxonomy): Eukaryota > Metazoa > Chordata > Ceratodontiformes > Protopteridae > Protopterus > Protopterus annectens. The sequence continues at coordinate 1,092,320,406 of NC_056729.1, read as the reverse complement.
AACGGATAAGGGATCACCTTTACTGCACTAGAAAATGGCAATTGTATAGTGCTTTGGCTAAGCATACATTGGATAAGGGGGATGGCCATATATTTTTGTTTCAGGTTTTACATATCCAGAATGTCAGCAATAGGATTGGGGATATAGTTAAGACTACTGAAAATATGGAAGTAAAATGGATTTTGCATTTAGGAGCACACAGAGGTTTCGGTTTGAACGATAGTGTTCCATTGAAGCCCGTGATAAAATCCAAAAGTTTAAAACAATAATACTATGTAAGTAAATATTGTTTCAACATAAGACTACATAAACACATGCAGGGCTTTGGGTCAATATGACAGTAATTCTTGAGCTGCTTTTAGCATAGATATCATTAAAGACGGGTATTTGTTGAAATGTATGTTTTAAAATATATGTATTTACTAGGTGGACAACATGTCCATTTATTAGGCAGAATATATGTATTCATTAAGCTGTTGAGTGTATACTGCTTATACTTTTATATATATTTTTCTGTTTATATCTATGCACATAAGTAGTTATTAAATGGGGAACATGAGCATATATATTTATTCATTGGCTTTTTATGTATTTTATTTACATTTATACACGTCTTTGCCTTTACACTTTGTGTATTTGGTTTTTAAACAGAATTTTTCTGACTTTAACAATTAACCAAGTGCAAAAAGTAATCATAGTAAATTGTTGAGTGCTGAATTAACTTTGAGTGGTAGGATTGGTTGTTCTTGTAATGAATTAAAGTATTTAAGTGTTGTTGCTGTTTGAATGAACTGATGAAACAATGGTTACCATTGAGAAAGTGCTCACAATTCTGTATTAAAAAAGAAGATTTTACTTTGTCATGGTTCACCTTCTTTATTCCAGCTACCTTCCTACTGGGCACCTGTGTTTCAACATTTTCAACATTTGGGCTGGTTTGGATTTATATGTTCTTGAAATGTTTAAAAATGGGAGGAGTTACAGCTTTCCAGTTCTGTGTAATATTTTTCCTTGAAATAGCAAGGAGAGTCTACAAAATTACATATTTTTGCTTTGGAACACACAACAAAACTAGAGAGTTTGTAAGTTGAAAAGTAAAAGGTGAAAAGTGTCTGTAACAAATAGTACTTTCCCAGTATTGTTTAAGTAAATGGCATTCATAGAACATGTGTTGCCAGTTGGCAATTGATTGCGATTTACATCTCTAACATCTATTCTCTTTATTATATTTTAGTTCTAATTTGTGTGGTGTTAAGTATGCTCTATGTATAAATTGCCATATGAAAAGTTACCAGTATAGTGATAAAGATGTTAGTTTTGGAGATGTAAGAATTTGTTTTTTATCTTTATCATCTGGCATTTTACCATTGACCATTTCATAGTATTTCCATATATTTTGTTTATTATAAACTCTTGTTTCTTTAACTAATTTGTACAATATTGATAACATTCCATCAGTGTTATTAACTGCTCTATGAACTTAGGAACCTTTTCCCTAACAGACTTCTGCATTATTGCCTGTTGGTTTAAAACAGCTTGCCTTAATCCCTACAGTATTAACCACATATTTTCAGGGTTGAACTCACTTATAATTTGCTCTATCATTAGTACTTTATTAGTGTTTATCAGCTGATGCCAGTAAATTAGATCATTCTTACTAAGTGTTTTAAATGCTACTGAGTCCTGAGTTATAATATTATTTTGTGTATATGCTACTGGGAGTATGAAACAAGATCATGCTTTTATATCCAAATTTTTGTTTACAAAGTGCATAAACGGTATTGATAATGTATTTAGAATTTATGTTTCTGCATTTCCCTGTTGCCATATATTCATTCAATAACCAAAGTAAGCTATTTGGTACTATTTCCATATGTTTATTTATTGTATCATGAGTGTTTTTAGCCAGATTTTTTCATGTACTAGTTTCCATTTGGAAGTTTATTCTTTTTTTAACTATAGAGAAACTGTTTTTAATGCTGATGATTGTATATATCCTTCCAAATCTGGTAAGCCTATTCCACCTTCTTCCCATTTGTCAAAATGATGTCTTAGGACAACTTTAGATTTTTTTATTGTACCATAAGAATTTGATTATTAACCCCTCAAATTGTCTTAAATATGATTTAGGTAGATGTAATGAGCAAGCTTGTATTAAATACAGAACTTTTTGGGAATATAGTCATTATATTAGTCTTTCCTCGATGGTAAAAAATAGGTTATTCTATTTTTGTATGAGTTCTTTGATATTATCCAAAATCTCTTTATAGTTTAGTTGTACTGTTGTATCTATGTCATTTGTAATTTTAACTCTTAAGTATTTCATTGTATCATTTTTAGATAGATATTTGATATTTTTATTTAATACTTTTTTGCCCATATTTATTAATAACATATTGGTTTTATTTTTATTAAATGATAGTCCAGAAATCTTTTTAAACTATTTTGTTACTTTCCATATTTCTTTTACTGTATTATTATCTTCTTTTAAAGTCAATAAAATGTCATCTGCAAATATTTGAATCTTTAACTCAAGGTCTATATCTAGTAGAATTCCTTGAACATTTGGGTTTGCACATATGAAATTTGCTAATGGCTGTGTTACTAATACAAATAACAAAGGAGAATGTGGAAAACCCTGTTTTGTAACTTTTGTAATGGTAATAGGCTTCGACAAACAGGATCCTATTTTTATATACGTCGAAGATTTATCATAAAGTGACCTTATTAGTCAGGTAAAATTTTTCAAAAAGTCATACTCCATCAATGCAAGCCAAAGGTATTCCCAAGTCATGGAACTGAATATACTGGTAATATCTAGGCAGATGACATTCATTTTATTTTTTGTTTTGTTTATGAAATCAATAAGGGACAAAATTCTCTTTATATTGCCATATGTATGTCTGTTTTAAATGATCTTGGTTGATCATTCTCTATTAGTAACGGCAACATTTGTTTTATTTTGTTTGCATGAACTGTCATAAATATTTTATAATCTATATTTAGTAAACTTATGGGTCTGTATGAGGTACACTCATCTTTTTTTATCTTGCTTCAGAATTGGTGATGCTTGAGTGTATTTCCAAGAAGGAGGGCATTTATTGCCTTCTTTAACTGATGTGAACACACTTAGTAATAGAGTTAAAGCATTATTAGATAGTAGTTTAAACATCTTGGTTTCGTATTATCATTACCTGGGGCTTTGTTTAATTTTAGTTTCTTGATTTGCGCTTTAACTTCTGTCATAGTTATATTTTTATTTATTATTTTTCTGTGTTCAACTAATAGTCTTTAATTTATATTTTCCTTAAGGAATTTTGCTTCACTTGATTCCACCTTATTTTCTTGACTATTGAGTTTATTAAAATACACTCTAAAGGCTTCTAGAATTCCTTCTAAATCTGATACTTTTCTTTTTTTGTCTATACTGAATATTTCCTTTATCTGACTTGCCTTTATCATTCTTTTTGTCCTGTTAGCTATTCTCCTTTGATTCTTTGGATTCATAGAGTAAGCACATAGTTTGACCTTCTCTAGCTTAATCATTGTTTTATGGTTCAGTATCTAAGTATTTTTTGTTGAGGTCTTCTAATTCTTTTTTCTGAAGCTAAGTAGCCTTAATGAATATCTAATTTCCTTTTGTCTATTTTATTTTGTAGTTCTGCCAGTTCTTTATTCCAAGGGTTTTGTTTGTTTTTATACCAGGCTACCTCCTTCCTATATAAATATGCTTTCATTGCATCATATATATATAAATATATATATATATATATATATATATATATATATATATATATATATATATATATATATATGTGTGTGTGTGTGTGTGTGTGTGTGTGTGTGTCTGCTACCTCATCTGTGAGGTTTAAATCTAGAAATATTTGCATTTCTGCAGTATAGTATTGTTTAAACTCTAACATTTGCAATTTAGGCTGGAATTCTTATGATTGTAAGTTTTCTCTTAAAGTTAAAATCTATTTCAAAAGTTATTACATTATGGTCTGAGAAAGGGCAAGTGATTGTTTTAACTTAGTTATTTTTGTGATATTTTGTTATGAACACTCTATCAATTCTAGAAAAGGTGTTATGTCTATGCGAGTAATGTGTGAATATCAATGAATCTTGTTCCGCATATGTGTTAATGTCCATTAAATTATATGAGTCAGTAAAGTCTGTAATTAACTTTGATAGTGAAGATTTCTTGCATGTGTTTTTAGCATTTGTGTTCTCTTCTTTCATTATAAAGTCTCCAGCAATTATTGTATTACCTTTGGAATGTTGTATTATGTTCTCAAAATGTTGTTTGGCTACCCTGACATCCAGCCCTTGTATCCAATAGTTTACCAGGGTATAAGCCAAACCATTTATTAATATTGAACAAAACATTCCTCAGTTATCATTGACTATATTTATACTCTTGGACATCAAGGTAGTCTTCCTCTATAATACTGCCACACAGCTTTGCTTTTTATTATATTCTGAACTACCTAGTAATGTGTAATTATGCATATTAATTTTTATTAATGTCTTGCTCTATAAGATGTGTTTCTTGTAAAAATACTATTTGCACTTTACATAGCTTAAAATATCTTTGTAAGCTTCCTCTTTTACAGCTGTTATTTAAGCAATTGACATTGATAGAGATGCATTTCATAGATGGACTAACTATACCTTTGTATTTAACCATTGTCCTCTTTTTGTGTTTGTACATAACCTTGTATGTGTGCTGAAAACTTTCTACCATTCATTTCATATATGTTATAAATGCATTGCATAGACATCCATTTAAAAGGTACAAATATAAACTGTCTATGTAAAAAGTGGTTTTCAAAATATAAACAACCAATCATTCCTTTCATGGGAGAAAACATCCCATCCTTGAATAGGTTTATCATTCAAGTGACCCCTCTTATTCCTATGCAAATTCTTCCCTCATCTTCCCCAACAACAAATATAACTAAAAGTATCACATTTTTATTGCTTGTGTGCTGTCAGGCTTCAACTATTGAACTGTATAATAATTAAACACTATTACAGAGATTGTTATATGATATTACTGTCTGTAGTTAAATAAAATAGTATAACCAACTTTAAATACAGCAAAATTCTAGCATATACATCTTGTATTTTATCTCATTGCATTATATAATTTCCATCATCTAACATTTGTTTTCAGTTTAACAGTATTGATTTTATAGTGTCAACATTTTATTTAGACAACGCTTTATTATCCATGCATTTCTTGCTTCATTTATCACCATTGTATACATATATATCCTTTTACCGATATGTATATTCCTAACTAATCATTTTGTTTTTAGTGTTTCTTTACACCAGAATTAATATACAACTAAGTTGACTGTTAGTATTTGCTACAAACCCTCTGTATGACTGTTAGTATTTGTTACAAACCCTGTGTGTACACAGTCCAAGTAGGTTCATATTTCCTGCTGTTAACACAGCAGTGCCTTATGAAACTTCACTTGTTTCAACATCCAGCCAGGTTAATGTATTATAAATTGTAGATATTATATAATAACATTTTGGCTTCTAATGAAACCTCTATGCATGAAATAAGCAACACTTTTATATAGTACATTCATCTGTTGAATTGAATTCATAACATCCTTGGATTTAGTTCTGTCTGTATTCATATTGCAGGCTTTCATAATGTTCTTGTCTAATGGATAAGTTATATGCAATTTTTGTGATATTTTGTACTTTAGATAATATCAGCAGTTAATATGAATTTATTAAAACTTCATCTAATTCATGTAATCTCTTACTTTTAACTTTTCTAGTACCTTGTTTTTCTCTATGAAGCACAAGAGAATCCTACACATTTCATAAATAATATCCAGACTGCTCTTAGTATATTAAACATATCAGTATTGCTGTATGTCTTAACGATTGAACTT
>NC_056729.1:1092265184-1092313985 GCF_019279795.1 Protopterus annectens | reverse complement strand
TGGGGGTATGTTGACTCACTCCACATACATTCCCTATCGGCGTCTTTGCCTTTGCGGATGATGTGGGTGTGTGGTGATGCCGGAACTCGGTAGCACGTTCTGTTACTGCATAATGCTGTAGTGTGGTAGACTAGACAGGTAGATGCTCGATTACAGGGCATGGCAGGTGTGTGTGTTTTGCAGTTATACCGTATGTGTTGGTATCTGTGGGTGGCTAGCTGCGGGATGTGTTCAGTTTGTTTTGTTGCTGACCTATATAGTGTCCACAGCCCGCATAGTCTGCCAAGACACTGGGTTGTCAACACATACATTGGCCAATAGGTCTGGTGAGTAACTGTCAGCAGCCCTACTCTTACCCTTAATATGGTCTGACCCATGTGACGCAACATAACACACGTGCCTTGATGGTAACAACACTACATGATGCAGGTGGCACATGTAGTTTCCTTTCCATTCCTGTCTAATGCATTGCTGTCATATGGTCCGCTGTTGTGATATAAATGCCATATCTACATATGTGTGTACATGTATATGTGTGTATGTATGTATGCATATATATATATATATATATATATATATATATATATATATATATATATATATATATATATATATATATATATATATATATATATATATATATATATATATATGTATACAAATAATATATATGATATATGTAGATGTAGAGGTGGACATAGATGTGAACATATGTCTGGGGACATCAGCACTACTGAATGTTTGTGCTGGATGATCTGTACGTGATAACCTGGGATCTATGTATATCTGCCATGGCGTGGTGTTAAAGCACATCGTCTGTGGTATGCAGGGCCACGAGTTGCAGTCATGTAGACACCAGTTATTTTGTTGCTGGGAAGACCATGGGACATTGAATATGGTGATGTTAAGGCACCTGTTGCCAGTCGTGTATGGATCTGAGTGACACTGAGCAGTGGTTAATATGTTGAAGGTTCGATATGGGTCATATAACTATTCATTAGAAGACTATACTATGCAGATGAGGTTGACTATGGTGTAACACATTTATCACCAGAGTGTGCTGCTGGTCCCTAGAGTGTATGTGCGTAGTCAGCCGGGTGCAGGTCTCGAATATAGTTGACAGCATGGGAGGGGGGTCAGGCATACTGTACATACATTGCAGAACTGTGCCTCGGGAGTGCTCCTGCCTTAGCACACCTAAGCTAGGGGTGTGTCTATACCTTCCTGGTGACGTTGGGAGGAATGACAGCAGTGGTGGGGTAGTCAGGGTGTACAGGCGGCACAAACAGGTGTTGATCAGCACAATCAGCAGATGACATGGCCAGCCCACACATGAACAGTACGTTAATGCAAGCAAGCAGCATACACACAGGTTTCGTCCACACTCTACACCACCGGTGTATACCTGCAGGGACATTTCACGACACAGTCCAACCTAATATCACTGGCTGCAGCAGGCAACATATACCAACATGTGCAGGAGGCTGGGGCAGTGAGGATGTGTATGCTGCCGAACAACCTTTACTGGGCTGACATCAGATTTTATAGACCGAGGGTAACTTACCAGGGGCTACATGGGCTGGGGATATTGGAGCACTGTAAGGTGGACAGAGACCTCCTACAGCAGCTTGTTGACCTGTGCCTAACACATCAAACAGGCCGAGGGAAACGCATCACAGTGGATATCATGGGATGTGTTGGCCTAGGTGTACTAGCCACAGGTACCTCACACAGCACAACTGGGGATATCATGGGTATCTCACAGGCATCTTCATCCAGAGTATTGCACCAGTTCACAGATGACATGTCAACACATGCTAGTGAGCACGTACATGTCCTCAACACACATGATTAGTGGACCAGCAATATGCATCTGTTCAACCACATGGATGACTACCCTGGGGTACTGGGTGCTATAGCCTGCACACGTAGCACCACCCGGGGAGCAGGGTAGGGCCTACAGTCAGTGCAGGGGCATACCCTCCAACAGCTAGGCCATATGCAATGGCCAGGGCATGAGATTGAATGTGTGTGCTGTCTGCCCTGGAAGCTATGATGTGTCCGATATATGGCTTCTGACACAGCTGTAGCACACCAATGCCTATATGGACATCCCCTACAGTCTCCTAGTGGGGGATGCTAGGTAAACACTAGTGTAGTGGCTGATAACACCCATCAGCAATGCACACACACCTGAACACTCACACCATATTGAGGCAGATGCACAGCAATACATATATTTGTGCATGTGTTCGGGATGCTCGGTTCACAGTTCTGGTGTCCAGACACATCCGTTGGAGCTCTGCAGTATTCACAAGCTACATGCATACAAGTTGTTATGGTATTTGCTATGCTACACAATGTTATCTTGCAGTAACAGTTGCAGCATGAACAGCATGGGGCAGGGCCATACAGCCCAACACCACTGCCAACAGTGTGACTTGGTGAAGGAACTACCTGAGTAGGGCACAGTCGGCGAAAGCCAGTGCACAGTATGACCTGCCTTTGCAAAGAGGCAACACAAGGCATATGCACTGACACAGTAGGTACCCACGGATTTCCCCTCTCTGACCCGCACACAGTACAATGGATGCCAAACATGACAGTACCTGTGCTCGGCCATGTATGGGAGGTGCACTGTGTGCATCCGAAATAGGCAGCACTCCAGCACTGTCCTCAAGTCCGGAACACACCCAGGGTATGTCTATTGACCTAACAAGTGGCAATTGTATTAGAATGTGTACTTACCCATTGCTATGGTATGTATGTGAGCATACAAATGACTGTGGTGGCCAAATGTTAGGGCAGCAGACAGTACACATCCATAGTGGCACCATGACCTCTGTAGCACATATGGGGGTCACAGTGGTAGCCTGTAGTACACAGGGTGTCCTAACCCACTGCAGATTATGGGCTGACCATCATGTGTGTCCATACAGCCCACATACATTCCATGCAGCTGGACAGATGTGGACCAATACAGACAAATGATATATGATGGCATATGGATATGCCCAATGACTGACCCCAACCCCCTATGACACACACAGATGACAGCAGGCCAGGCAGTTTGATGTAGGTTGTGTAATAGGACGTTCAACACCACTGTGCTGTAATTAATGCTGGGAACTGACGTACCCTGGTATCCCTCCAACCAGCAATTTAGGTAGGTCCACACACTGACATGGAGTACACAGCAGATCAGTACAGTAGCGGAAGATGTGTACAACTGTTGGCTGTGCCTCCATCACACCTACACATGTGAGAGTCATGTGCACCCCCCACGGTGCTGTGTAGGACTGTGGTTGTGGTTGCATGTCCCCCCACACTATGCAGACATGTAGCAACTGTCAATACCACATGACCATTAGCTACCCTGCAGACACAGCATGTCACCTGTCTGTGTAGAACAGACAGGTGACAGCATGTCACCTGTCTGTGTAGAACAGAGGGGTCAGCAACACAGTACTATCTGGACATGTGACACATAGGTTCCTAGGTTCATAGGTTCATACTAGGCTATCTGCCCTAGGGCATTTATAAGCCTAGCCAGAGTGTGTTTGGCTTTTGCCACCCATTTTAAATTAATTTTGCTATGCCCTTTTTCGAGGTTAGTATACTGTGCCTCTGTCTAACAGTGACACAGAAGTAATACTCGGGGTAAACCTACGATCTCCCATCCACTCATCAAGATTCCTCTTGAAGAGAGTCAGTGAGGGACTCTGCCTAACCTGGATTGGGATTTTATTCCAGAGTGAAGGGAGCCTCTGGGTTATGAATCTGTCCCTCCAGCATGTCCTATTTATTTCAGTGCTGAGGTTCAAGTTTCTCAAGCATGTAGCTCGATGGGATTTGGATTTTCTGAGGTGCAGCATGTCCATTAATTTCGGGTTGGACATGGCTTTATGCGTCAGGCACAGATCGCCTCTGAGCAGGTGGCATGCCACTGAGTAGAGCTGGAGTTTCTTTAACTGGGCAGCATATGGCATCTGCTTGAGCCCTTTGATCCTCTTGGTGAGGTACTTTTGGGGTCTTTCCAGTTGCTGCAGGTGTCTGGTAAGGTACATCCCAAAAGGGACATTGTACTCAATTATGGGTCTGATGAGGGATGAGTACAGAGGCACAATGACCTTCCCTGATCTAGATGTGAATCCCTTCATAATTAGGTGGGCTATATAAAATGTTTTTCTAACCACTTTGGCCACGTGGTTGTCAAATGAGAGATTGCTATCAACTTGGGTACCCAGGTCCCTAATTACTTCTTCTGTACTTAATGTATTAGCACCTATGTGGTAATTTGTGGGCACTTTGTTTTTGCCAAAGGGGATGACTATACACTTTTTGACATTTAGCTTGAGGCCATGGCTCTGGCACCAGTTGTCTGTTTCTATGAGGCCCTTTTGGAGGATGCTTGCGTCAGCTGGAGAGTTGATTATGGTGCCCAGTTTGCAGTCATCTGCGAACTTGGTTAGCCACAGTCCTTCCGTGTTGGCCTGTTCCTCAGAGAAATATATACCGAACAAGAGAGGTCCCAGGACTGAGCCTTGTGGGATGCCACTTGTAACTGGTTTGGAGTCTGACATAGCTCCAGCAATTCTAATCATGTGGGTTCTGTCCTTGAGCCAGTTTGCAACCCATCTATTGACATAGGAGTTTATATTTAAGCTGGTGAGCTTATCTATAATGCCCGAGTGGGGTATTGTATCAAAGGCTTTTGCGAGGTCCAGGTAGGCTGTGTGGACCACCTTCCCCTCATCAATGGCCTTGGTGAATGTTTCATAGAAATTAACCAGGTTTAAGAGGCAGGATCTGCCCTTAACAAAGCCGAACTGGGTAGGATCCAGTGTCTGTAGGTCCCCAATATCTTTATTTATGAGGTCCATGATGATCCTTTCCATAGCTTTGCAGACCAAGCTAATCAGGCTTATGGGGCAATAGTTTCCAGGATCCGTTGAGGCACCACCTTTGTGGAGAGGGACCACTGTTGCTGTACGCCACTCTTTGGGTACATATCCTGTAGTAAGGCTGAGACTGAACAGTAGTTTTATGTTTGGGTTTAGCTCTTCTTGGAGTTCATGTAGGATGCAGCCCGGGACACCGTCTGGTTCCATTGATGCTGTGTTTTTTGCTTTGGAGAGGGCAGGTCTTACCTGAGCATCTGAGATGTCAGGGGGGCAGCACTCTGCTGGGATAGATATTTGCCCTTTTGGTGGGGAGGGGGGGGGGCGAAGTTTGCATTGAACCTGTCAGCTAGGATGTTGGCAATGTCTGTGGGTTAGGTGTTTTTTTTGACATTTTGGACTAATTCTGAGCATATCTGGGAATTCCTACCCAGGTTCCTATCATAACTAAAGAAAGAATTTTGATTATCCTTAGTGTCCTGTGCAATTTTTTCTCTCGAAGCTGGCCTCACATGATTTTATGAGTGCCCGTAGTTTTTTGCTAATACTGATCAGAGATGCCTTCCCTTTTTGGGATTTTGCTCTATCATGTAGTAGCTTTCTCCTTCTATTCTATAGTTTGTTTATGGCTGGGGTCCAACAGACAGGATGTCTGCCTTTGGAGGATTGGGTCTTGGTTTTATTTGGGATTACATGATCCATGCATTCCTGAAGGTGTTCATAGAATGTGTTTATAAAGGATTCTGCGGTCTGGGCCATATTTTCCACAGGCCTGGGGGCTTTGAAGGATTCCACCTCAGTTTTGAAGAGTGTGAAATTTGCTTTAGAGAAGTTTTTCACTGTGGTTTTCAGGGCAGGGGGTGGAGTCGGGATGTGAATATCCAGTGAGATTAGTCTATGGTCTGATCTTACCAGTGAGGGATACACTTCTGGCCTGGAGCATAGAGTCTCCATGTTGGTGATGATCAGGTCCAGTATGTTTTCCCCTCTTGTGGATGTGGTAACAAGTTGTTCCATAGCATTTGAGTTTATAAATTCTAGGAACCTTTGGGCTAGGGTGTTGGAGCTAAAGTAATGCTCCCAGTCTATGTTTGGGTAGTTGAAGTCGCCCAATATAATGGTGTTTGGAGAGACCTTCATATTTTCCAGTATTCTCAGGAAGGCCGAGTGGGGTTCCTGGGTTTAGGAAGGTGGCCTGTAGTAGGCTATAAACTGGAAGGCAGTTTTACCCACTGTTAGTTGCACATGAATAGTCTCTGATGCTTGGTGCTGCGCAACCAACCTGGAGGTGTGGGTATCTTTGACAAATATTGATACTCCCCCTCCTTTTGTGGTTTGGTCCAAGTTTTGGGGCTGAAAAGCATGGTATGAGGTATAACCTGGTAGTGCTGGGGTGCTCTCAGGAGCCTTGAACCAGGTTTCTGTTACTGCACAGATATCAATGTTCTCCATGCTAAGGAGAGTTTCGAGTGCGTGCATCTTGAGGTTTAGACTTCTGGCGTTGAGTAGCATTACTCTTAGTTTCTTATCCCCTGTGATACCTATGGAGGTGGGTTTGTCTTTTGAGCCTTGCCTAAAAAAGGCACTATGGGGCTAGCAAGAGCCTTTGCCAATATCCAAAAGCACAAGGGTGACAGGTGCAAGCCATCCCTAGCGAAGCTTCGTGGCTTGTCGAGCATGTCATTCCAGGCTGACAGGCATTGGATCCCCTTTGAATGACACCAATACTTAAGCCAGTTGTTGAAATTGATCATCTTGTCTTCATATTGTGGCATCATTCTTGATGAGGGTAAGATGCTACTCAAGGTCAGCGTCATACCGGCCTGGGCTACATGCTCAGAGAGCTCCTCTATGTCTCTTTTCATGTAGTCCAGGGAGGTACGTCTCAGGTCATTCACACCAGCATGGACAATGACTGAGTCATATTTGTACTTGCCTTGGAGTGACCTGAGTGCTTGTGTTATGTGGTGGATCCTAGCACCCGACAGGCAGCTCACCGTGACCTTCTCCTTGCTCAGCCTGGTGAGCTGGACGTCAGTGTGCCTGACGATAGAGTCACCTATTACAAGTGTATCAGATGTGTTTTTTAGCCTTAAGGGCTGTGACTGTTCGACACACTGTCTTTGTGAGCTATGTGTTGCACATGTTTTGTTTTGGGGTAGCAGTTGCTTGGGTGTCTTCTTTTGAGGTCTCTGCTGCTTAGGCAGACTTTTATTTAGAGCCTCCGAGTATGTTTTTGTGTGTTTATGTGTTTGGTTTGCTGTCGTGGTAGGTCTATGTGAGACTGGAATTGTAGTGAGTGTGGTTTCCTTCTCCTCCTGACTGGTTTCACCAGTACTGAGTTGAGAGAGCTTAGCCTCCATTATGGCTATATGGTTGCATCTCTCACATGTGTTGGAATTTGTTGGGAGGAGGAGAGGGTTGCCTGTGTACATGAGGCAGTTGTAACATTGCCTCAAGATTCCCAGATTCACCAGCTGGACCAGAGAGGAGATTAACAACTGACCTTTGGACATGCTAGAATAGTATTGGGAATTCCTTTATAATTGAAAAAAAGGGCCAATGGGGAACGAGGTACTCAACGGGAGTTTGTGAGGGTGTAGTGCTTTTAATATTTTAGTGCTGACTTATATAACTGCTTTAGTGAGCAAGTGCCAGGTAACTTAAATGCAATGTGTTACAGGTAACTTAAATGCAAAAATGACAAACAGTAACTTTCTTTCAAGTGAAACAAGGAAATAAGTACAGTAAGCAATGCAGATATCACTAGGGATCCACAGAAGTGCTGAAAAGCCGAGTTTTAGGTGGAATTAGCATTTCAGGGAAATAAACAAACAAACAAATAACAAGCATACAAATAAAGCTAGATTCAGCAGGCCTGGATCTAGTTTATGCTACAGCAAACAAGGTGTACCAATTTCGGTAAGAAACAGTTCAACTATGCATGCACTATAAGCCTTTAACCAGAAATTCCCAGTTCCGAAGCGCAGAGTCCAGCCTCTCCTCCCACAAGAGTGCAGACCACGAACCTTCTTAATGTAAAATAACTGGCCTGAAGCCCAAGTGCTTAAACCAGAACTAATGCACTTTTAGAATAATAGACACTGAGCCCTCAATCAGCAGTTCACAACTTAGAAGGATGTAAGCTACCTATCCTGCCACCACAGTGCAGGCCACAAACCTTCCTAATGTAAAACAACTGGTCTGAAGCCCAAGTGCTTAATCCAAAAGACTTAGAATGATAGCTACACTTTAATCAAGTTACTACCAAGCAGTAATAAATACAATTGAATACTTTAAAGAATGCCTGGATTAGTGCTCAAGTTATACAAACAAAGCTAGATTCAGCAGGCCTGGATCTAGTCTATGCTACAGCAAACAAGGTGTACCAATTTCAGTAAGAAGCAGTTCAAATATGCAGGCACTATAAGCCTTTAACCAGAAATTCCGAGCTCAGAAGGGCAGAGTCCAGCCTCTCCTCCCACAAGAGTGCAGACCACAAACCTTTTTAATGTAAAATAACTGGCCTGAAGCCCAATTGCTTAAACCAGAATTATTACACTTTTAGAAAAACAGACACTGAGCTCTCAATCAGCAGTTCCCAACTTAGAAGGATGTAAGCTACCTGTTCTGCCACTATAGTGCAGACCACAAACCTTCTTAATGTAAAACAACTGGCCTGAAGCCCAAGTGCTTAAACCAGAATTAATACACTTTTAGAATAACAGACACTGAGCCCTCAATCAGCAGTTCCCAACTTAGAAGGATGTAAGCTACCTGTCCTGCCACCACAGTGCAGGCCACAAACCTTCCTAATGGAAAACAACTGGTCTGAAGCTCAAGTGCTTAATCCAAAAGACTAAGAATGATAGCTACACTTTAATCAAGTTACTACTAAGCAGTAATAAATACAATTGAATACTTTAAAGAATGCCTGGATTAGTGCTCAAGTTATACAAACAAAGCTAGATTCAGCAGGCCTGGATCTAGTCTATGCTACAGCAAACAAGGTGTACCAATTTCAGTAAGAAGCAGTTTAAATATGCAGGCACTATAAGCCTTTAACCAGAAATTCCAAACTAGAAGGGCAGAGTCCAGCCTCTCCTCCCACAAGAGTGCAGACCACAAACCCTTTTAATGTAAAATAACTGGCCTGAAGTCCAAGTGCTTAAAACAGAATTAATACACTTTTAGAATAACAGACACTGAGCCCTCAGTCAGCAGTTCCCAACTTAGAAGGATGTAAGCTACCTGTCCTGCCACTACAGTGCAGACCACAAACCTTCCTAATGTAAAACAACTGGTCTGAAGCCCAAGTGCTTAAACTAAAAGGCTTAGAATGAGTTACACCAAGCAGTAATAAATACAATTGAGTACTTTTAAGATGATGCAAAAGCAAAATAAAGTAGGAAGAAACACAAATACAGTAAAAGCAGATCATTTTTTTTTTGAGTGAGCAAATGAGATGGGCCCAGGAGTTACACGACAGAAACAAGTGCAAATTCAGGCCTTCAAATCAGAAAGTTGAGAGAGAAGGAAGACCGCTAAAATGGTCAATAACTACAAATTCTGGGCCAGAACTACTCCTTATGTGGTAGACAGGTTACCTAGTGCTTACCACTCCCACTGATAAGCTAGTCCTCGATACAGCAAATCTGTATCTGGAACACTAATTACAGAAAAGGTAGGAAACAGGCTTACATTTTTTTTTTCAGAAAAGTAGCAAAAACAGTAGTAAAAACAATTCACATGCAGTGCAAGCTGGCACACTTGAGTATGTAGCAATATTAGTCAACACACAGTTTGAAAAAAATGTAATTAAATTAAAAAGGACTAAAAGCAAGTGCAGAAAGCGTTTATTAGGTAGAATGTGGTAAAGAGATGGGACTGGGGGAGTGTCCTAGATCAAATCTACAGTGGGTCGGGCACTGCAAAAGCCACCAAATTTAAACTACAACAAAGAACGGGGGGGGGGGGGGAGTTTCAACAGAGATGTGAGGAATCAGAGTGCAAATTATAAAACCAAAAAAATATATACTGATTTCTGTATATTTGCAGAACACTAAGACAGATATCTAAGCAACAATTTAGCTCAATAATACAGAATATTACAGAAAAATATACTCAGCTCTATATATTTGCAGATAGTCTTGTAAGGCTGTCTCTCAACACACAGGATACAGTTGACCATACTTTGCATGCTCACTCACATGACGGTATTGTCGGTCTACAACATGCGTAACAGTCATACTGGGCATGCTTACACACTGAAACACAGGACGGCCAGGCATGCACACACCAGTGGTCCGGGCATATCTTCCAGTACATTGCTATACTGTTGGATATCTGCACTGTATGGTGTTTGCGGTCTATTGTCTGTACATATGCCATGGTCTATTGTTAATTCACATGAGCTATGTATGCAGGGTACTTCTACCATCACATGTATGGGGCGATTCTTTGTTTGCGGACAGGCCGACGCCTTTGGATACAAACCGGGTAAGGCACAGTCCAGCAAGTGGGAGCTGTTGTGCGTGGGTTTGCACAGTGTTAAGTACTACTGACCTCTGGTCACAGCACCTTATACACATTTAGACTCCACATTTCTTTAACAGTGCACTACTGGCATACTGGTAGACAAACACGCTTACAGCCGCTCGCTCTCTGACATTTCCGCTTACATTTGTCACTCACACTGGGTGTGTGTGATCCCTTGTGATGCGTATTACATCGGACTACATGACTACAGTATCGGGTATGTGTAACCAATTTGTGATGGCAGCTGTTTGAATGTACGGACTCGGCGGCCTGTCCAGTGACGTAATCATATTATATGCATGTTCCTCATACGATCTGCTCCCATCTGCCTGATACGTGGGAACCGATAGTCTGCAATGCTGACATGTGACTTGAGTTTGTTAATGCAGCTGTCTGCCGGGTCATGCTACCACATACCTACTGCACGTTGACCACCTTTCAGATTGCACAACGGGAGACTGTAGGAGTGACACCTTTCCCACTTTGCATGGGACAGTCCCTCATCACACATCACATGTGACAATACCAGTACTCTCCACCAATCGGGGGCACATTTCTGCAGAATCAGGGACAGGTCATGAAAAACAGGGACACTTTTACAAAAGTAGTGTTATTAACTTGACACATTGACAGAATCATAGCACATGACTTAATACACATATTCTGAAGTAACAGTTGTTTATAACTCTTACTTATTCTCATTAGTCAGTTAGTGTAATTCACCACCTTTCCTTCAACAGCCACTACTTTTAGGAGGGATTAAGAAGGACACAGTTAGACTTTCAGTCAAACTCAGGGATGTACCTGACATTCAGGGACAGTTGAGTGGTATGGACAATACTCTAGCCATTGCAACTGTCCTGATTAGGGGACCTTCTCATGTTGTACGTGTCTGTACTGGTTGCTTGTTACAGGTCTTGTATACCTGACACGTTGATATGTCATATGTAGCAGCATAAGCAACTGTACTGCTGCTAGACTACGCTTTGATTTGTTCCAATATGTATATTTCTGTACTATGCATGGCTGTAAGTATGTTCTGCCCTGGTACATCTGACAGTTCTACAGAGCAGGTTCCACTTTGGCCGTTCAGACTGGTGGCGGCCCTATACACCCTATATGTAGAGCTATCACGCGTCAAGTCAACAAATACCCACAGCATACCTCTCAACTGTCCCTGATTTTCAGGGCCGTCCCTGATTTTGACTCAAATTTTAACTCTGTCCCTCTTAATCCCCCCTAAAACTAGTGACATTTGGAGGAAAGGTGGTGAATTATACTTCATGAATAATGACAATAATTAAGAGTTACAAACTTCTTTTACTTCAGAAAATGTGTATTAATTCATATGCTCTGATTCTATCAATGTTTCCAATTAATAGCTCTAATATTTTAAATGTGTCCCCGGTTGTCTTTGGGTTTTCTTGACTTGTCCCTGATTCTGTTGACATTTGTCCCTAAATGGTTGAGAGGTCTGACCGACAGCCAGTAGTAAATGGACGACTTCCACGGTTTGCATATGTTAAGGTTATTCATATAGCATTATAATTTATAATGATGTTTCCTATTACATGTAGCTGTTACTGATACAACAAATTGATGTCTGACACCACTACACACACTATATAGCCTCCATTCCCGAACTCACAGGCCATGTGCCATAACTGTCATTTTGCAAGACACAACTGCCCAGACGGGTGTGTCCCTCACAGGTGTACGGGTGTTGAACCTCTTCTATTATGCTATCATCTACCTGAGGTGGTCAGCAACTTATGCACTTTCCATCAGTAGCAGAACTCACATACCAATGGGTGTGAATGAACACTGTATCAGGAACAATGCATAACACCCTGTGGGACACATTTAGATGATTGGTTCTATTAACCAGACACATTCACAGTCACAGAACATATGTATTCATTCACGTTTGTTGAGGTACATGCCGCGTATGACTCATACATGTTGTCATCTGTCATTACCTGTATTCCGCCTCCTGTTCACCTAATATCAGTAGTTCTGGCAGTGTTTAGTTGGATTTTGTTACATTCTGATACATAACTATGGACATCCATGCTAATCGGGTACACGGCACTGTGTAGGCCTCTATGTATTCCCCGATGGTTTACAAACTATGGTAGGTGGACTATGGGTATGCATTAATGGGCTTAAGTGTGCAGGTGCTGGTTGCAGAGATGTAGTAGGCCCGCCCAGTGGAAGTCATTAATATTCCTATGTGGACATAGCATACGCCTACACCTCCCAAACCTGAAGAGCACATCTACCTTTGTATGTGTATATATCACTACTTGTTGTTTGTGTATATATATATATATATATATATATATATATATATATATATAGAGAGAGAGAGAGAGAGAGATCTGTATGGGTATATATGTGTATGTAAATTGATATAGCTATATGTATATATACATTTTTATCTATATATACATCTGTGTGTCCGTTAACCTATACATTTCCCGGACATGGACACTTACACATGCGTATTGGTTTTATCCCTGCTTCAACAGCATACTATTGCCTTAGTCATTCTGACACCGACACTTCACTCCGGTGAACTTGTGCTCAGTATATTGCACGTTATGCAGCAGACAGATGTTGCACGTTTTTCATGTCTGGGGTGCCGCTGCTAACTGGGATGTGATAGTGTCATTCGACCTATTCCTTGTATGCGCAGCCTATTTTTCCTGCTACTGTGTTTGTTTCTGTGCACATTCATATTATTATTACTGTTGATAGGATGTGTGTTTGTGTTACTGTGACTGTACCTCAGGTTGGGAGGGTGGCCTAATGGTTAAGGTGTTTGCCTTACAAACACAAGGTGCAGGGTTTGAATCTCATAAGGGATAATTGGCTAGGCTTAAAATGGCTCGCAAGGGCAGTGACCTAGTACTAACCTATGAACTATGAACTATGAACAAATTGTTGTCTTCATGTAGTTGTGTCTTTCTGCTTTTCCTGGTTTGGGGTTGTCACAGCAGAACTCCGTTCCACTCATGGGTGGTGTATAGGTTTTACGTGCCAGGCTGTCAGACCTGACGCACAACGTCTGACAATGATACGCCTATTCATGCATGTCTCCACGCAAACAACGCTCTAACTGGAAATCGCACCTACGTACTAGCTGACCTCCATGGGCCGCTCCATTGCACCCGGCGCAACATACCCTATCACTCCTGTGTCCATACTTGCATATCCATAGTTTCTCCTGCACACCTGTGTTGAGTTTCCCCACATAACAGCCATTATACACTGGATATTGCAGCCATGACACACCTTTACACATTGCCCTGTCATGAGCGTTGGGGCCCTACACACATTTTGTACTGCCTCGTGTATTCACAGGCTCACCATCCATTCATATTTGCACATACGTGCCTTTCCTGGTTTTATGTACTACGAACGATTTGCGGGTTACAAGTGTAGGTGGTTGCAACATGTTCTACATTCCATCTGTTTACAATGTTGACATGGCACTTCAACGATGTTATGGCCACTGGTATAACCCTGCTTCTGGTGTGGAGAGCAGTGCTCTACTCACACTTGTGCAGCTTTATGTGACATACCCTGCGAGCACTTCATAATTCCTAACTTCCTCTGGATTCCCTTCACAACCCTTAGGTTTGCTTTTGTCTTTCGGCATTCCTAACATATCTATATCCATATATATATATATATATATATATATATATATGTGTGTGTATATATATATATATATATATATATATATATATATATATATATATATATATGTATATATATATATATATATATATATATATATATATATATATATATGTGTGTGTGTGTATATATATATATATATATATATATATATATATATATATATATATATATATATGTAATAATATAATATTTCTGTTATCTTCATTTATATGTATACCCATGGTTCATAGCTACTCTGACATATGCCTCACCGCTTCCCTTACACAGCAGGCATCCATTCTCCTGCTGGGAAAACCGCAGTACTACAATTAGGACATTCCCTGTTTCCTACTGCTCTGGATCTGTGCTACAAGTCTACTCACTCCAAGGATATTCATAACTCCTATGCTTATAGTCCTCGCACATATGCGTGTTTGATTGTCAGGGTGTTCATGTGCTGGTCTGGGTTTAGGTTCAGCTGACTGGTGACTGGCACTGCCCTGACGCTGTTCAAAGATCAGATGTAGCACATGGACAGAGTTAGTCCAGAGTTTAACATTCTACCTGTGTATACAGACGCAGGTGTTTGACCACATTATTGGGTTGGCGCTACATTATTTAGGATGGGGAGTGGTTCCACTGCATAATGCAGGTTGGGGGGGGTGGTTTCCCTTCCCATTTGACTACTTCATTCATTTATACACAATGAATATTATTTTGGACATCCACTATATATTCCCTACAGGTATGCAATAATCTTGCCAACAGATGGGACAGTTGGTTGGCGTACGTCTGTGTACGGACCTCTCTCATACTCGGGGACTCATGTCTACAGTGACAGGGCAAGGCTATGACAACTCAGGGACAATCACGGACACTTCTACCATATTAGTACTATTAACTTGAAATGTGTTGACAGATTCGCAATACTACTAATTTTCTGCAGTTACTCTTCATTGTTGTAAGTAGTCATTCTCATTTAACACCTTTCCCCCAATGGTCACTGGCTTTGTGAGTTTTTAAGGGTCTGGCCAGTTATTGTGCAAATGCTCTGACCATTGGTATCGTTGACATTGTCATATGTACAGGTTGGGATGTATTCTGGGACTAGGGTTGGCACCTTTTCAAATGGTCAAGATGGGACATTTTCGGAACACACATCAGATTTTACAAGCCGACACATACCCACGGTCAGTACAACGGATAGAACTTTACTTATTTGCCTACATAAAAGTCTATTGTTGTAGCGGTTTAGTTGCTTATTCTGTTTCTTGTAACATTTAGGTATTGTAGATACTGCAATAATTATTTTCTGTAACTATTACATAACATATAGGACATGATTATGTCCAACAATCCCAGGACATTTGCCATTTGTAATGTATTTTGTCAGGACACAACTGTCCAATGATGGACTGTCCCTCGCAAAGCGGGACAGATGATAACCCTACTGCGGACACCAGATTGTTTGGACCAACACATAGCCACGGTCAGTGCAGGTTTAGAACATTCATTTGTTTCCTAACTGTGAGCCTTATACCTTTGGTACTTCTGTTGTTTGCCTGTTTCTTGTACGAATTACATTTATTCTATCCTGAAGTGACCGCTTTAGGCAACTGTTACATGCAGTATGGTGCATAGTTATTTCCTACGATCACAGGACATTTGGCATTGTACCATTGTTGGTCAGGTCACACCTACACACACATTAATTGTCCCTCACACAGTGGATCAGGGGTATCCTGTTTACATCAGTGCCTTCATCACCCTTATACCATGTGCCACTATGTGAATGTGTGCAATATATTCTCTCACTTATTCGTGTCGGGACACATACATCACGAGTAGGTGTTTGATCCTGGGTAGTAGGTTATCCATGACCATTTAGGGCTGGACAGTGTCGTGCACCCCTAATGCACATTCCAACTTGTGTCCAGATATCTACAGGACTGGACTTTGTGTCTTCCATTCTAATGTTTACACAGGTTACTTATCCCATGAGGGATATCCCAAAAATTGAACAAGACCAAAACAAGACAAATACCGAACATTCTTCTGGCATTATGAAAATGTGCTGGGGGTTTTACATGCAAGGGATACATAGTGTGCAATCCTGCAACTGCCTAGGGTGACACTACCTACTACATATGCGTAGTGGTCACTATGTGTAGATGTGGCTGCACCAAACCAGTAGGCCAAGTATGGCTGGATTTGGTGGACGTTCAGGTAAGGGAGCAGGTTGTGTGATGTGGAGGGGATGCTGGGTAATCCATTATGCATCCAGGTGTGTTGCATTTGATATGGCCAGTTCCATCAAGACCAATCTGTGGGTATGTGCCGGTGACATGTCTATACATTTGTATCGCACATTTCAATATTCATATGTTTGTGGGATTGTGTTCTACAGTATGGCCTGTCTGGTTGTATTGCAGATGTTTATACATGTGTTTGTGTTTCTTTCTGCTTCACCCGCTGCTCCCTCATGCACCTCCGGTTCACCTATTCTGCGTACGACACAGTATCGCCTTGGAGGATTGTACCATTACCCATTGCCCCACGAACACATATTCCTCACACCCCACACATCACTGCTTTGGTTGTTGGCCCATGACATGGCCAGAGTAACACATTGAATACCCTACATATGTCAGGTACCTGTATGGTTGTGTGGACTACCCTGCCATGTTTGCTTTCCACATGCTATACCTCACGCATATAGATACATGCCCATACTTAACTTTCATTATACCCGGGTAATACCCGTTCAACTGTAACACATCCTGACAAGTTCAGCTTGTACCACTGATGTGCGGATTTTGGCAGACTGTTCTAATCATTGGTAGGATGCCACCTTTTCTATGTCCAGGATGGGATATATTCCATACACATATCCGACTGTACTGGACAGCACGTACCAACAGTCGATGGTACAGATAATACTGTTCCTTTCAGCCTACATGTTTCCTTATTGTTGTAGCAGTTTATATGCTCCTTCTGTTTTGTTTACATGCTTATTCTATTTCCTGTCAAATTTGGTATGTGACATACGGACATACCTTTTGTATGTAACTATTACATGCCTTGTGGGATATGATTCGGACATACAGTCGCTAGATATGTACATTTATCGTGTATTTTGTTATGGACACATCTGTCCAACTGTGTACCCTCCCTCACATTATGGGTCAGCTGGTGACCCAAACCATTGGGCTGAACCTACCTACTGGCGACGCACTAACATATGATGCATTTCACTTCCACTCGGTATAGCTATCTACACTGCGTTGGACTACGGGCAAAAGGTTTTCCATGTCATTTGTTCGTGGGATAGGGACCCGTTATTCCTTACTGTGCATTTGTGTTTGCTTCTTCATTTTGTGTTCGCAGGAAACTATCTTGCATGCTTTGCATACGTTTCAGTATCCATGGACACTGACAGATGTGATTACTGTCTTGCAAGTTGTTATATGCAAGAATTTTAGGTTGCACATCAACAGCTGGTATTTCCACACCTCTGTGCGGCACTTCGACATGCCCTATGCACTCGTGCTCCTTTCCTATGCATGTGGCTGTGGCGACAGCGCACCTTCATTGATATGCATTTGGCACTACTGCGCCATCTTCACACCGCACTGTCAGCGCAAGCCTACCGCCGGCCTTGCGCCGAGCTTCATGAATCCTGGGAAGTGTTTTGATCATAACGTTCCATTTCAGTAAGTTATTTCTTATATTGAAAAGTAAAGTGCCTTCCTTCTTCCCTACTTTTTCTTGAGAGGGCATAAACCCTAAGACCTCCCAATTAGTTGTCTACTGAAATTTGTTCCCTTGCAAAGTCTATTTTAGCTAGAAATGCTCTTTATAATCTCTTCATGTGTTTTAATCAATGAAATGTGTCTCATTGCTCCAACATTAACTCTGTCCATTTTTTTGCTCTTGGAATTATGATCATTCTCACTTCTTGCGTTAACATTTATAATTACTTCTCCTCTTTTCCCTCTTTCTATGTTGAAAATTTGGCCATATCATCTGCAATATCCCCCACTGCAATTTTTTAGAACTCAATGAAATAGACATCCATTTTCATTGTCTTGCTTCATTTAAGCTTCATCTGTGTCCTTCTCACCTCTTTCCTCCAATCAGCTCATCCAGTACATCTTTGTCTATTTCTGTTACTCTCTTCATTTTCCATTTTAGATATCTTTGTTCTTCCTTCATTCTTTGTTTGTATAACTATCCCAGAAGTACTCTTTAATCTCTTCGTTCACTTCCATCTCTTCTACAACTACTGTTCCCCTTCTTCAATTGCATTACTGTGCCATTTCATTTTTTTTCTTTTAGGCTTCATGTTAGTTCTCTGCCTGTGATTTCCCCTTGCCCCAGTCAGAACTCTCATCACTCTCTGCTTTACTTTCCAATTTTTTCATAAATCTGTTCTTCATAAGTTCCCTTCTGTCTTAATATCTTCCAAATCTAGTTTTAAGTTCTTCTCCTTTTTGTTTCTATGCCTCTGAATTTCCATATTCTTGTCCCACTTCACTATCTCCTTATCCTGTACTCCTTTCTACCTCCTCATTTCTTAGATGATCTGTTCTGTGATTATAGCTTTCATACCCTCACACCATTGGTATCACAGCCCTTCCTTTTCCTGTTGGTTTTCATCTTTTATTTTTCATTATCCATTTATTATCCATTACTTTAGCTTCTGTTTTTCTCAGATGGTTTTCCATTTCATCCCATTTAATTTTCAGTTTGTCATCTCCCCCAAATGAGCACTTCTGCTTATCTACAGTACTTCCATGGTATAATCTGACAGTGCTCTCTCCTGTATGTTCACTTCTTTCCCACTACCTTGATTTTGCCTTTGTCTAGAAACCAATCCAGACTACATCCTTGGTCCTGTTCCTTTCTTAAAAACACAAATTATCTGATGTCCTTATGCTTTTCTCACCAGATACTGACTCATCTATCTTTTCTCTCCTTTTTGCCTATCTCATTTTGCCATCTAGTAATTAACTCCCCCCTTTCACCTTTTCATTTCTGCTCTGGTACTAATATGACATTGTAGTCTCCTCCTCTGCATTATAGGTCAGTGTCTTTCTCACAACATTTCCACTCAGCAAAGATTATCTTGAAAAAAAACATATGCTGTCTTTATTTGGTGCATATATGTTCCTTAGTTTCAAGTTCTCCCCCTCTATTTTCCTCTGTGTACTAACCAGCTATCATCTTAAGTCCTTGCCACCTTTTCCTCATGGAGTTTTAAGTTATTTTTAAAAATTATTGCTGTCCTTCTCCCACCTTACATGATCGGTGATCACCAAATGCTATCCTTTTCCTCTCTTTCAGTTTTGTTTCCTTCATTATGCACACTTCTGCCACATCCCTGATATATGTTTGAAAAATTACTTATTTTGATTGTATATTGCCCCCACCAATTTTCTACAGTAATATCTTTATCCCTGCTTTCCTGCACAAGGGATAGATGGTTCTCCTCCCACTTGGCTGACCTTTAGTATATTTGCTATCTGAGATCCCTCACTTTGTGTTGTTCTTTTCTTTTTGCATTCTTTCCTGGCAATTTATTTTATGTTCTCCTTTGGTCAGTTATTACTCATTTCCTCTCTTTCCTGTCTTCCATACATTTCCCTCTTGCTAATACAGCTTCCTCCTTTTTTCTACCTTTGCTAACCTGTGTGGAATTATAACATATTGCTTGTCTTACTTACTGTCCTCTCTCTTCCTCCCTCTGGTCTATGCTATCTTTTCCCTCAGCTGCTTAGATAATGATCAGATTGTTCCCTTCTTTACTTTATGCACCATTCATTTCTTATCCATTTGCTTATCCCCTGTGGTTACTTTTTTGAATCTTCTCTTTCTCTTCCACTTTTTCCTTTATTCATTACTTTACCTTTTCCCTCGTGATAAACAGTCTTTACCCACCCATTTGTTGTATGTTTTTTTTTTGTCTCTTAATACCATCTTCCCCCTTTAGTTGTTGCTTTCTGGTTTTGTGTCCTTCCTCTTGTTTTGAGATCCATTCTTTCCTTTGAGCTCTCCGGTGTTACATTCATTAATAATATTTTCTTCTCAGCTTTCTTACTTACAGATACACCATTTGTCTCTGTTGATTTTAACCCTATCTGTATTTTTGTATCACTGTTTACCATCTTGCACCTTCTCTTCTCCAGCTGCATAACTATGTCTATCCCTTGCATGCTGGTAGGCCCCTCATCATTTATATTTTATATTTACAATATCCCCTCCCCACTGCTGTTTCATTTTTGTATTATTTCTTTGCCATCTGTTCCTCAGTCCTCCCAAGTTTCTGTTCCATTTGGTATTACCATTCTTTATCTGTCCTTGGATCATTGTCCAATTATTTGAGCTCTGTCTCTTCTCCTGAGGTGAAGTTCAAGGTGTAAAATAAAAGAATGAAAATAGTCATTTACAATACTGCTGACTCTTTACATGGTGCTTTATAGAACATTTTTCCTGGTCATTGTTTTTGTTGGTTCTAAACCACTTTTTGCTTTGCCTTCTCCTGACCCCTCTTACAGCTAGCCTTATCTTTCAACTTTCCTTCCCTGTGTTCATCCCCTTGCATATCTTTTCCTAATGATGCATCTTTTTCCCCTCACTTTCCTTTTCATAGGGTTTATTTATTTATTTATTATTTATTGACATTAGATTACCAGGAAAGTCCAACTGGGTAGGAGCCCATTTTCAGCACAGGTCCAGGGAGAAAAGTTTCAACTTATTACAAAACATTTTAAGAATAATCATTTCACAGTCTTTAAAAATAATACAAAACAGATACAGTTTAAACTATTATAACAAAATAGACATAATATGAAAACATTGGTTAAGAATAGAAGATGCCAGGGTAATTCTAAGGGCTAGGCTTGTAAAGGCCCCAGAGCCATTAGCCTAGTACACACCTATGAACCTATACAATATTTAATAGTTAGAGAAAGTTCAGCCAGTTTATAGAGAAATTAAAGGTAAGTTAGTATAATACAAACAACAACTGCAATGCAAAGTGAGAGAAATGCAGGCTTATAGAATATTTAGAGAGAAAGCCAGGAAAGAAAAATTGATAGAAGTAAGGATGTCAGTGACGAAGGGAGAGTAAGGATGTGTAAGGTATGTATATGTACTTGTTCTCATTTAAGGATATAGTTTATCCTGATCATGGAGCGAACAGAGCCAGCCGTTGGCTATTAAGTCTTTCACAGGTTCATAGAAGGTTACTAGGGTAATGGTTCTTGAGGCCTTACAAGCCTAGTCATATTTATCCCTGGTTGCCACAACTGTTGGTGCTTAGGTGAATGAAATTCACAGAGATAAGGATCTATGGTAGTTAATACAGACTTCCACTGTTCAGGAGGAACATGTGTGCCACCCCAGGAGTGAATATGTGGTTACCAGTCCATTGATCTAGTTTGCATTTGAAGAGGGTCAGGAAGGGGCTCTGTTTCAAGTGAAATGAAAGCTTTTTCCAAATAAGTGGCAGTCTGTGAGAGATGTATCTATTTCTCCAGCATGACCTGTTTATGTTAGAGGCTAGGTTAAGACTCCTGGATTGAGTGACCTGTGTGCAGTTTGATTTATGAATGTGTAGCATTTCCATCTGGGCCTGGTCAGAGACTGCCTGTAAGCCAGAAGTAGAAGACAGAATACAGTGACAGAGCTTTCAGTCTTTCCACGTAAGGCTTATTTTGTGCATCCTGTAATTTCTTGTTAAGAAATCTCTGTGGCCTTTCCAATTGTTGCAGGTGTTTGATGAGGTACATGCAAAATGGAGCATTATACTCAATTATTGGTCTGATGAGGCACAAGTATAATGGAATTATAGCATCCTTAGAACTAGATCTGATGCCTTTACTTAGAAGATGTGCCATATACAAGGATTTCCTTACTACTGTGGATACATGGTGGTCAAAGTTCAAATTGCTATCAATCTGAGTACTCAAATATCATACCACTGGGTCTACACTTAGGCTTTGAAGGATGGGAGGGAAGTGACCTGATGGACAGAGATAAGCAATTCCAGGCTTTATTAACATAGTACAAGGCAGTGCTTTGCAGATTTGATAGGTTTGTGGAGAGACAGGAGTTTTGGTCACTGGATTGTAAAGAACAACTAGAGAATGTTATTTAGTGCTGGACAAGCAAATGGACTCTGGATAATTTTATAGGTGGAAATAAGCTGTGCTCATGTTAGTTGATGGGGTAGTTCTAACCAATTTAGGTGTTTTAGTGCTACACAGTGGTGGGTTCTGAAAGGGGTATGTGCTGCAAAGTTAGCAACTTTTTTATAGCATTGTTTCATTTTTGATTTTTTTATGCCTGAAGGTTAGTGAGAATGGAGGTACCATACAGAAGTGTTGGGAAGAGATAAGCAGTGGGAAGTGTAGCTTTAGTTGTGTCAGTGAGAATGTTTTTGGCTCAGTAACGCATCCCTAATTTTTGATTATTTTTTCTTATTGCAATTTTTTATGTACAGGACAAATTTAAGATTATCATCCACTTTCATCCCTAATATTTTTTGTGAGAAGTGACCTCAATGGTTGTATTATCAAAATATAGGATTTTATTATTTTTTTTCCATGGGAGAGGGATTTGGGGAGAAAACGTAGTAGTTTTTTTATGGTTGAGTATGAGTTGTGAATTACAAAGCAATGTTTCCTGCATAATTTTTGGGAAGTGTGCCATATTGTAAATGAGTGTGGAGTCATCTGCATACTATATGAGGAAGGCCTTTTGTGTGGATGGCTGGAGAGTGTTGGTGAGAATGTTAAAGAGGAGAGGACCAAGGACAGAGCCTTGTGATAAAATGCTGGTGGTATGAAGAAAGGGTGGACTGCCATTTTACTGTCTGATACCTATTGGATGGGTACCGTATCTTGGATTATGGCATTATATGTGTTTCTGCTCATTTCTCCCTTTAATTTTTGTTGAATTATGCTATTTGATTTAAATCTCTACTTTACAAAATGTTTTATTAACATTCTTTTCTGTGGTTTCCATTGCCTTTTGTTTCTCTTATTTTTGTTTTCTGATTTCTTATTTTTTTCGTTAGTCTCTTAGTATACATATACCGTGTTACAGTAATAACTTTAACCAGCTTACTAGCTAAATTATTTGCAATACAAACAAATAGCTCAATGCACAACTTAACCTATTATCTTCTTGTGTGTGCATCCAATTTCTTATTTTGTGACCTGAAACTTAACCTCCTGGATTTAGTTTTCTATGCATCCTTGTCACAGTTTCTATTCTTAAGTTTGAGATTTGACCTCCACTATTTATTTTGCCCTTGATCTGTGCCATTTTTTTTTAAATTTTCCACTTTCCCTTCCATTGTCTTTAGTTTCTGCACAGTGCCAGTTAGTTGGCATCATGTCTTTTGCATTTTTTCATGTTCTGTTTCTTTGTGTTAATTCCTGATTTTGTCAGTGGATTGCTGTTGAACTTCTTTACCTATAGCTCATTTCAGGAATTCTGTTTCTTTCTTAACATTTATAGTACTTAACCAGCAACTTCTGCTATGGAGTTTACATTTAGATTCTCTGTAATTCTCATGTAACTGATGTCCCAATTTATTTCTTTATTTACTTGAGGTTTATTTATTTTTTTAATTTTCCTTACTTTGTCCTCAGGGCTGTACTGGAGCTCTGAATTAGGCAGCCATCTTGCAATGGTTCACCCATGGAAGACCTATTCTAGATCTTTTTAGTGAAAGTATTGCTTGTGTTGTCTAATAAATATCTGGCAGTATGACTGAACCACAGTTCTCATTTGTTCAGCATACTAAAACAGAAACAAATTCAGGGCTTCATTAAGGAGCCTAACATGAGCCATATGCCTTCTGCTAAAAAGGTCCATCTCCCAAAACATGCCCATTTGCTATTCAGATATATGTTAGCTGCAATGAGGTAAGATCTCATTATAGACTAATTTGTATGTCTCTGAATCACATTTACTACCATGACTTTAAAATCATTGCTAGTATGCATGTTGTGGTAGTAAAATGGTGCTTGTATAGGCAGTGGCAATCTCTCCACCCAACAAATTGCTGTCACTCTCATACACACACACACACACATGCACGCACACACACACACACACACACACACACACACACACACACACACACACACACACACACACACACACACACACACACACACACACACACACACAAGTACACACAACAGGAACACACATGCACATCACAGTCTCTGCACCTGTCCTAACCTGTCTGCCCTTCCATTTTCTCTCCACCCCCATAAAAGGTGAAGTGCCTGTATGACATTTATCTGTTGAGCCCTGGTGGCTAGTGTATCCCCCTTCCTGGTTCATGTACTGCAGATGTTGCCTTTATGGCACTTCTGATGACAGTAATTCCTGGTGCCTAGTGTCTCCCTCATCCCCCAATCCCCATTCTGCTATTGGTGCCATTACAGCACTTTAATCTTTGATTATTCCCTGGTAGTCTAATGCACCCCCCCGCCACCTTGCAATCTCCACATTGCCCTTGGTGCCTTTATGGCAATTTAAGAGTAATAAGAGGTGGTCTAATGCTCTCCCATTCTCCATACTGCCATTGGTGCCTTTGCAGCACTTTATTTGTGTTCCCAGGTGGCCTACTTGCCCCCACCCCCATCCCTGTACTGCTGTCGGTGCTGTTATGACACTTCCATTTAAGAAGAATTCATCATTGTCTACTTTTCCCTCCCACCCCAAATCACCTTTGAGCTGCCAATGCCATTCTAGCACTTTATTAAAGCAATTCCTGGTGGTCTAGTGTTTCCCCTCATCAGCTGATCTCCATTGTGCTGCTGGTGCCATTATGAAGCTTCCATTTAAGAATAATCTCTGGTGTTCTAGTGCCCCCAACTGATCCCTGTTGTGGTGTCTGTGCTGTTACAGCTCTTGATTTAAGTATTTCCTAGTGGTCTAGTTGTGCCCTGGAAACCCCCAACCCATGCTGTGCTGTTGCGGCTTGGGTTCCTCATTCATAGGTAGATACCAGGGTAATGAATACAATGGCCATTACAAGCCTATCCACACAATCTAACCCACTTGTGTCCCTATGTATCATGGGCCTTTACTAGCAGGGAGCATGTTTATTAGGACTTTTCTAGAGGTTATGCGGGGGGGGGTGTCTTAGTGTGGGCATTACTGTCTACCTCTGTCTATCAGAGAAATGGGAACCAAACCTGGGATAAATTTGTGATTTCCCATCCATTGGTCAAGGTTATGCTTAAATAGAGTTCATAGGTTCAAACGTAAGTGCTAGGCTAGCTGCCCTTGCAGGCCATGTTAAGCTAACCAGTTTTCCTTCAAAAGTGAAAATCAAGTCCTGTACCTTATGTCTGTGAGATAAACACCTTAACCATTATGCCAACCTACAGCCCCCTGCCAACCTCCAGCCCCCTGTTAATTAGGGATGGACTCTGCTTCACATGGATGGGAAGTCTGTTCCGGGACATGGGGATCATCTTACATACATATCAGTCTTGCCAACATGTCATATTTATGTCACAAGCAAAATTTCTTAACCAGCAAATTGTCTATGTCACTCTGCTCAATGAAAGTGGCACCATTGATCAGCAGCTTGGTTCACTGCTGTGTGCTGCCTTTGACATTTCAGACATAGCTGTAGAAGGCCTTGTGGTTGTCTTTAGTCTCTGAGGCTATCTTGACCTCATAATTGCCTTGTTGGACTTAATTAGCCTTATTAGTTACCTGTTTAATTTAATCAGAGTGCTCTTATTCCTATGGGAGTGCTCTTCCTGATTTTAGCCATGACTTTTTTCCTATTTTATATGGCCTATTACGGTTAGGATTATACCAGTGTGGATTGTTTTTGGGGTTTGTTTTGGACTCATGTCTTGTAGGTACAGTAGCCTCTACACAGCCATTTACATGGTTGTACATGGTCTCTGTGACCAATTCCATATATGTTGTTGTGAACTTGGGGTTGGGAAGGGCAATGAATTTTGAGAAACTATCACTTAATAGGATGTAATTTACTTTGGAAAAGTTCCTAACTGTTACAGGGTTTGCTGGTATTGCCAAGTAGACTTTTATTTTGAAGGAGACAGAAATGAGGAGAACAGTGCTGTTACAGCACTACCATTTAAGAATAATCCCTCGTAGTCTAGTCCCCCACCCTAATCTCATTGTGCTGTCAGTGCCAGTACAGCACTTGATTTACATATTCTCAGGTGTTAGTGGTCCTCCCACTTCCACAATCCCAGTACTTTGCTCATGGCATATGGCTGAACATGACCTTTTGGCCATGTTCAATACCATGCCATGGTGGGGCTGGCCATGCTGATGTACACAATCAAGTGATTTCTTGAATCACTTGGCTGTGTAGACACCTACCTTGATGCAGTTTCAGGGTGAGAGCACATGGCTAATTACCAAATGCCTCTCCCACTGGAATCCCTGATCAGCATTCATCACAGCCACAGGGCCAGCCCTACACAGTGCTGAATGTCTTCATGGCACAGGGCTATTCAGCACTGTGCTAGAGTAGTTGCTTACTGGGAAAAGGTACCACAATGTGCACAGTGCAGATTTATATGTCACAGTACCACAATGAATCCCACCCAAAGTATATTCATAGTTAAACTCTGGCAGTTAGCACAGGGGATTAAGCTGTTTCACTGCTAGTTCCTGTGCCCAGGGTACAGGATTTGAGTCCCTCCCCCTTGATTTTCCTAGTATGTGACTCAAAGTAGGTCACTTAAGCAGGCACTGATCCTACGTTGCCAATTTAAAGGGACAATAATGCTCAGTGGGGGTACTTGCTTGACAAACATGTAATATGCTCTTATATAATTACAAGGCAAGATCCTCCAGACTCAACAAACATACTTGGTATGATTATTCTTATTCCCAAATTGAAATGCTTCCCCTGCCATTAACTATGTTACTATCCATATATATATATAGTGATGGTGTGCAGCAAGTTATGCTTCCATTTTACATCACTGTTGGGTCCTCAAGAATGACACTGCTTGTCATCATGAATGCAAAATGGCTAGCAGCCTCAGATACAGCAGCCTGTCTGTTAGACATCCTCATATACACATTCATGTATCTTCATTAATGTACCTGTACCAGTGCAAGAATTCACTTCTTAAGATATCAAGACCGAGATACCCCAAGAAACTGAATAGTTGGTTATAAACATGCTGAAATTATAGATAATCCTGCAGCCATAGTTTAGAAAAAAAAATAATAATAAAAAGCATATCTTTAAAATATTACTGAAACAATTACTGATTGTCCAAAGGAACACTGAAAAGTCAAATCTATAAATACATACCATGGGTTTACAAATGATTTGAGATAAGTTCCAAGAAAGTTGCCAGTCTGAAAAATAATTCTTAAATATGTTTGTAAATGTGTATGTCCTAAAATACTTAATTATACTAAAATAATGTTTTGATTGTTATTATGTTTAAGTTAGCCCACCAAGTAGTAAAGCAGAATTTGACTACGGAAAACAAATTAATTAATGATTTAGAATTTCTTGTAATTTAACTAAGCATGTATTAACTTACTATGAGTATAACTTATTTGGTCCCTTGTGAAGCATGTAGTGAAATGGAAGAGCTTCACTGTGGGGAAACACCGTTTGATTACTTTGCAATGTGTACAATTGCTTTGAGTCACTATTGGTATATTCTTCCCATTTCTTAATAGACTGCCTGTTAGTTTCAACAAACTTATGTCTATTACATACTGGACTCTAGCCTGTGTTTAAGAAATTTCTTACCCAGCCTGTTTTAAGTTATTTCTTACCTGATAGTACTACACAACAAAACCTCTTATTCTAACTATGAACAGTACATAGCCTTATTCTGTTAAGGGTTTTTGGTGATTGTGCTTGGCTCTAGCCACACCTACATAGAGTGCTGGAAACTCTCATAACCCCCATCCCACCAATTAGACCTCTGCAGGAGGTGATATTTCCTACTGGGACTCCAGGCCCTATTTTCAAACTGTTTTCTTCCTTGCTGCTGACTCCTTAACTGCATTCTCTCAGCTTGCTCTGTAAGTTGTTTTACTTGTTTGTTCTATTTTTGTGACTACAGCTATTTTAGACTTGTTGACTACAAGCCTGCTCTGTGTTTCAGAACTCACTCCCTTTATACATTATGTCTGATTTGACTACAGCTACTAAGATTTGTTGAGTAGCTGCCTACTCTGTTTAAAAACTCACCTTTTATAAATGCTACACTGTATACTTTCATGCCTGGTTCATCTACAGTGGATGTTCGTCGTCTCCCATTGCTGCAGTCCTGACAAATGGGTACTCCGCTGCCCACCATCGGCCCGAATACCAAAGGGCTAGATCTGGCGTCGGTCATGGGTGCCCGAGACTGACGTAGTGTCAGTACAAATGCGCATGACCGACGCCATAACCTCAGTCTTTCTTGCCGCATGGTCCTAAGCAGAAGCAGAATTTGCAAGTGCCGTTCGGCGTTCTGGAATTGTCGGTTTTCGAGTTTCAGACCGGAGACCAAGTTGGGCTAAGTACCCCATTGGGGACATTTTATTGTCTTTTTCTTGCCTCAGTGTTGACGGATGTCAGAAAAAGTTAATAACTGTATTTCTTGTGGGAAACAGATTCCTCATAGGGATTACCATTCACTCTGCATTCCTTGTTTAGGGCCTGAGCACGACGTTGTTGGGTGTCGCTTTTGTGCTACTTTTAATAAGCGTACTATTAAACGTCGGTTGGACTGTGCTAGGCTGGTGTTTGGTAACCATTGTAATTACAACATGCCATCGGATTCTCCGACGACTGGCTCTTCTAAGAAGCGCAAAGAAAAGTCTTTGCGGTCCAAACAGGATGAGGCGTCCACTCCGGACGTCGGTCCTGTAGAACCACTGGCTGCTTCAGTGGCTCTTTCTGATGGTGTACCAGAGTGTCAAGGGGAGCCTTTGTTACTACAGGGAGTGGCTTCTCCTGTGTTAGGCCAGGGTGAGGGTGCTCCTCTGTTGTCTGTGGCTCCCTCCCCTCATAGGGTGGTTAAGCCTCCTCCTTCTCAAGGCAAAGGCCATTCTAAGTCTAAGTCTGCCCCTGTGGGTGCTTTTCCCCAGGGTCCAGCTCCTAGGAAGCACATGTTAAAGATGGCTGAAGATTTGATTACTTTAATTAGGGGTTCCATGCCTCCCCCTGAGAAGAGGCCCAGGGTAGAGACAGAGTTGGAGGGTTTGGTTCAGTCTTCCAATGAGTCAGATTCCTCTGTGGAAGACCTTCAGGATTTCCCTCCCTATTCTGATTCGGAGGCTGAGGATGCTTCTCCCTCTGCGTCCCCTCCAGAAGATTTTTCTTTCTCTGAAACTTTGCATTCCATGAGGGAACATTTCAAATGGGAAGGCCAGGATTATTCTGATTCTCGTAAAAGGCTAAGAGAATTCTTGTTTTTGCCTCAGCACAGGCCCTTGGCTATTCCCCCTGTACTGGATGTTGTTCAGGATGTATTTTCTGAGGCTGCCCTTAACCCAGATTCTCTGCCTCCTGCCCCTGTTACACCAGATAGATACTACAGGGTTCCGGAAGCTCACAAGTACTTGTTTAAGAGCCCTAGGGCTGATCCAGAAACTATTTCTCAAGGCCCCAAAGGTGTTGCTTCTGTGGTTAAGAATCCAGTTCCTCTGGACAAGGATGCTAGGGCCCTGGATAGGTGGGGTAAAAAACTGTATACCTCTTCTACTTTGGCTATGAGGGCTTTAAATTGTCAGTTTCATATGCTCAGGTATCAGAATTATTTGTTAAGTCAATTGAAATGTAAAGTAGATGCTTTAGCTGAAGGTATTGACTGTAAGGAGCTTCAGGATTTAGTGCATGCTTCAGACCAGGTTGGAAAGCATTCTTTGCAGTGTGGTTTTGATGCTTTACAAGCTTCTTCCAGGGTGGCTGCTACTAGTTCTGTTGTTCGCAGACATGCCTGGCTTAAAGATCAGTCCTTGTCAGAGCATGTTAAAGCTCGAATTTTGGATGCTCCTTTGCAATCTTATGTTCTTTTTGGCCCTCCAGTGGAATTAGTTTTAAAAAAAATGGAGGAAAAAGCTAAGTCTATGCAGACAGTTAAGGAATTTTTACAGGTTCAGCCCCCTAAGTTCAATAGGAATTGGCCTGCTAAGGGATGGTCTTTTCCCTCTTCGGATTTTCATTCTAGGGGCAGGTCGAGGCGTGGTAGAGGTAGGGCTTCCTTTCAGGGCCCTGTTACTTCTAGGTCTTTGAGTTCTTCTACCCCTTCTGCTGGGGAGGGCAGGGGTCAGTCCTTTCGGAAGCAGACCTAATGACCTGTGTCTTCAGCTGCCGGACTCTGCTTTGCTGGCAGCTCCTCTAGGCAGAAAACTGGGACTTTTCAAAAGGAATTGGCATTTGGTTACCCAAGACAAATGGGTGTTGGACATTATAACTCGAGGCTACAAATTTTATTTTCACACATTCCCGCCTTTCAAAGGTATGCCGGATGTGCCTCATCAGCAAAGACTGGAAGCACAGGCACAGATTTCTTCTCTGCTCCAGTTGGGAGCAATACAGGAAGTTCCTTCTGCGGAAAGGGGCACAGGGTTTTATTCCCGTCTTTTCTTAGTGCCAAAAAAGGGAAATACTTGGAGGCCCATTCTGGATTTATCCATTCTAAACACCTTTCTGGAAATTCCGAAATTCAAGATGTTAACACTGCAACAGCTGTTGCCTATGCTGGGCAGAGATCACTGGATGGTGACTTTGGATCTCAAGGAGGCCTATCTTCACATTCCTATCAGGCCCAGTTGCAGGAAATTCCTGAGGATTCGGACTGGGAATTTGCATTATCAGTTCTCTGCATTGCCCTTTGGCTTATCTACTGCACCCAGGGTATTCACAAAAGTCCTGGCTCCAGTAATAGCTTTTCTCAGACTAAAAGGAATTCAGATTTATCCTTATCTGGACGATTGTTTGATACTGGCTCAAGGCAAGCACGAACTACTTCGACATCTGCAGAATGTGATGACAGTTTTCAGATGCCTAGGGTATTCTGTGAACGAAATAAAGTCCAGTCTAGTACCCTCACAAGAGATGTGTTTTCTGGGTGTGAGACTGAATACAGCGACTCAGATGGCATTTCTTACCCCGGACAAACAAAGGAATCTTCACCAATACTTCCTACAGCTATCAGTAATGTCCAGGCTGACTGCAAGGACAGTCCTTCAAGCCTTGGGGTTCATGGCATCTTGCATTCTAGTACTTCCCAATGCCAAACTGCATATGAGGAAGTTACAATGGTATCTCAAAAGCGTTTGGAATCAACACAGCCACGATTTGGACACTGTCATTCGGATTCTTCCTTGCATTCAGAAAGAATTTGTGTGGTGGGCTCAGGAATGTCACCTAAACATGGGACTCTCTGTGACCCAACCAGAGGCAAGTCAGATATTAACGACAGATGCCTTGGAGTCAGCCTGGGGTGCTCATTTCAAAGGAAAATGGATTCAAGACCTTTGGCCCCCGGAGTTGCTTCACTTGCATATCAATATGAAGGAGATGCTGGCAGTTCAATTTGCCTTAAAAGCATTCAAGGATCTACTTCGACCGGGACTGGTGTTGATTCGAACGGACAACACAACTGTCATGTGGTACATCAACAAGCAGGGGGGAACTCATTCTTACCCTCTTTGCAGACAAGCAATGCTGTTATGGGAAACTGCTTTGAATCTGCACATCACTCTTCGAGCACAGTTTCTGCCTGGGGTACAGAATTCGTTAGCGGATGTTCTGAGCAGGCAAATGGTGGATCCTCACGAATGGAAGTTGGATCCTCAGGTGTTTCGTCAGTTGACCATGGCTTGGGGAACTCCAGACATAGCTCTGTTCGCTTCTCCTCTGAATTTCCAACTACCTCTGTTTTGCACGAGGCTGTTTCATCCGAAAGCCTGGAAAATAGATGCACTATCCTTCAGTTGGAGCAACCTTCACGTGTATGCCTTTCCTCCTCTGCCTCTTCTTCCACAAGTCCTGTTGAAAGTCAGGAGGGACAAACCGTGCATGATCCTTATAGCACCGGATTGGCCTCGTCAGCATTGGTACCCTTTGTTGAGGAGCTTAATTCAGGGGGCCCCTTGGCCATTACCACGGATTCCTCACTTATTGTCTCAAGAAAACAATCATTTTCTCAATGTCAGGGTGCAATCCCTACACCTGACAGCCTGGCGCATTCAGTTTTAGAGAATGAGGGCCTTCAGCTCCCTCAACAAGTTTTGGATGTTCTTTTGGAAGCCAGGCGTCCTAGTACTCGAAAAGTTTATGCTGATAAATGGAAGAGATTTTTTCTTTGGAGTTCAGCTAAAGGCTTTGATGTCACATTGCCTGATTTGAGTTGTACATTGCAATATTTGACTATGTTATTGGACAAGGGTTTGTCTTTCTCTTCTGTTAAAGTGCATGCTGCAGCTATTTCTGCTCACTATGCTGGTGACCCTCCTTTATTTTCACATCCATTGCTTAAACAGTTTCTTAGAGGGGCAAAGAATATAAGACCCCCACGGAGGGCTCCTACTCCTACCTGGGATCTTAATTTTGTTTTGGAAAAGCTGACTCTGCCTCCTTTTGAACCTGCAGCTACGGCTGACTTGAAGTTGTTGTCTTGGAAGACTGCTTTTTTATTGGCTGTTACTTCTGCTAGAAGGGTATCTGAATTACAGGCTCTCATGGCAGTGGAACCTTTTCTGATTTTTCACTGGGACAGAGTTTCCTTGCTTACTAATCCTACTTTTCTGCCTAAAGTGATTTCTAATGTGGCATTGAACCAATCTATACATTTGCCTACTTTTTATGCTAACCCCCAAACTGAAGGGGAAAAAGTTTTGCATTCTTTGGATGTACATAGGCAGTTAAGATATTATTTGTTCAGAACCAAAGAGTTCAGAAGTTCTCAACAGTTATTTGTTTCGTTTGCTCTGACTTCACGTGGAAAAGCTGTCTCGAAACAAACTATTTCCAAGTGGATTGGCCATTGTATTGCTTTTTGTTATTCTCATCATGGAAAGAGGTTCCAGTTGGGATCAGGCCTCATTCTACTAGGGCTACGGCCACATCTACTGCTTTTTTAAGAGGGGTAGCTACTAAAGACATTCTAGAGGCAGCTACCTGGAGTTCTGTACATACCTTTACAAAGCATTATCATTTGCCTCTTTATTCTAGATCTAGGGCTGGGTTTGCCACTGCAGTCTTACAGGGCATGTCTGCATCTCCTCCGGCTATTTAGTTGACCAACCTCCCTTTTTTTTTCCGTGGCTCTGGGATTCTACCCATTTGTCAGGACTGCAGCAATGGGAGACGACGAACATAGTACAGTTTTGTACCTACCATAAATGTAAATGTTCGAGGATCTCCATTGCTGCAGTCCAATTTTCCCTCCCTCCTTCCCCCTTTTTCTTTTTAGATTGGGTTTTTTGGGTGGTGTTTTTTTTTTTTGCATTCTGACGTCTGAGGCAAGAAAGACTGAGGTTATGGCGTCGGTCATGCGCATTTGTACTGACACTACGTCAGTCTCGGGCACCCATGACCGACGCCAGATCTAGCCCTTTGGTATTCGGGCCAATGGTGGGCAGCGGAGTACCCATTTGTCAGGACTGCAGCAATGGAGATCCTCGAACATCTACATTTATGGTAGGTACAAAACTGTACTTTTTAGCTGTCTTACTATGGATCAAGCTATCTTGCTGTAAGTTTTATCCACTGGTTAATGCATTTGTTTACGTACTGTTTTCCCTGCTTTAGTTACAACTTTTTTCTTGTCATACGTTTCATATATGCTGTAGTTATATAATGCTCACTGCAACAGGTGTAATAGCCTACTGTCTAGCTGTGACAGTGTGTTCTGCTATGTTCAGAGGAATGTATCACTTTTTCACCCTGATTATATATCTGTATTAACTGTTTTTTTCTAAGTATATTTATTAACTGTAGCAGCGTTTTAAAGCTAAATTTTGTGTAGCATTGCATTTGTACTACTGTGCTAGAGTGAATTCAGATGTGGTAGTCTTAACAGTTTCTGTTTATATTGTTTGAGTTTCTCTTTCTGTCCTCTCTAAAATGCCTCCATCTATCTTTTGTGTGCTAAACCCTATATTTGGTAAGAATTTTTATTATTTTTTCCTCTTCTCCGCTATCAGTCATGTTTGTCTTTTTCATCTCCATATTGACAGCGTACTGCTAAAAGTCCTGCATGCTGCATTAAACGGTTGCAACAAAACTCTCTCATCACACAGCTCTGTTCTCTTACCTTGTAGTATCTCCTTATCTGCAAAGTATGTTGGCTTAGTTTTTAAATTTCACAATATACTTATTTAAGACATTATCTTCTGTACTCTCTAGCAAGTTGGTATGCTGTAAAGTAGCTTGGCAGCACCCCCCCCCCATTTCTTAATAGACTGCCTGTTAGTTTCAACAAACGTATGTCAATTACATACTGGACTCTAGCCTGTGTTAAGATATTTCTTACCCAGCCTGTTTTAAGTTATTTCTTACCTGATAGTACTACACAACAAAACCTCTTATTCTTACTATGAACAGTACATAGCCTTATTCTGTTAGAGGTTTTGGTGATTGTGCTTGACTCTGGGCTTGGCTCAACCTGCTCCATTCGCCCTCGCTTCACTCAGGCTCATTTTGCTCTCCTCCCACCCCCCATATAATTTCCTTTATAGCTAACTACTTTGCACCTCCCACAACATAACCCTCCCCCTCTTGTCTTTTTCTCCATAATAGACTATACCTCAACCCACTTGGTGCTCCAACAAAATATTCTAACCTCACCCCCCTATTGGTACTAGCTGGTATGCACTATTATCCACTATCTAATAGACCAAAAAACTCTACTCCCGTGCATTTTATTAACTAAAAACACTCTACAATATGTACTCCTCCAAGAGTAAAATCTATACATTTCTAACTACATCCATCCTATTACTGCCTGCCCTACTCCTCCTCCTTCTTATACTCACATCACTTAACATCCACTTACACCCCAAACATATCTCCCCTACAAACCCAAATTGTTGTAGCCATATAAATAATCACCAAACCTTCACCATTTTTTCATCTATCTTCTCATTAAATACTCCGTTACCAAAAATACATGCTTCTTAAGACAGAAGTGGCAATCCTCATGACACCCATGCTGACGGACAATAGAGGTATGACTGCTGAATCCTACACAAATGCACTTACATGAGTGCATGGATCATGCAATCCCTAACAGAACCAAGATGCTATCCTCCAAAAAAAGGAAGCCAATCTGGTGGTCCCCTGCCATAAACAAACTCTACAACAGAAAAAAGAAACTATTGCAAAAAAGAGTAAAATCCCATGATTGAAGAAACTCCCTGGTCAGCCTCAGTAAGAAGCTGAGATCCCTCATAAAATCCTCCAAAGCTAGTTATGAAAACAAAATCACCACTGACTCTAAAGACAACCACAAAGCATTCTATAGCTATGTCAAGAATCTCAATGGCAACACTCAGATCTGCTCTGAGTTACAGCACAGTGGCACTAAATATACAGAACCAACGGATATTGCCAACATCCTGGCAGATAGGTTCGGTGCTAACTTTACACCCCTCTCATCCCCTAAAGGGCCCATCTCTATACCAGAAGAATGCAAAGTTCCTGTAATCACGGCTGCACAGATAAAATACACACTCTTCAAAGCCAAGAACACAGCATCCATGGGACCTGACAACATCCCAGGCTGTGTTCTACATGAACTACAGAACAAACTGGTACCCCTCCTTAGTACCATGTTCAATCATAGCCTAACCTCAGGCTGTGTGCCCACTCAATGGCGCACAGCGACTGTTATTGTCCCACTCCACAAAGGGGGAGCCACCACGGACCCTGGAAACTACCTCCCCATTAGCCTGACGAGCCTGGACTGTAAGGCTATGGAACATATCATCATGGAACTTATAAACAATGACAGTGGTAATCCCCAAACTCAGGACCCCACCTAGTTCAGGTTTGTAAAAGGCAGATCATGTATCCTAAACCAGATAGACTTCTTTGAAGCAGTCACCAAAGCCGTAGATGAAGGTTAGGTGGTTCACATAACCTATCTAGATCTCTCCAAGGCTTTTGACACCATCCCCCACTCTGGAATTATAGATAAACTCACTAAACTAGGTATAAATCCCTATGTCACAAGATTGGTTGCCAACTGGCTCACTGACAGAACCCACACTGTAAAAGTAGCAGACTCCAAATCCAACTTCAGACCAGGACAAGTGGAGTACCACAAGGTTCAGTCCTGGATCCTCTCCTGTTTGGTATCTACTTCTCTGAAGTACAGGCTAACACAGAAGGTCTTTGGCTAATGAAGTTCGCAGATGACTGCAAACTAGGAGCCATAATCAAAACTCCAAAAGATGTGGACATCCTACAAAAGGACCTCGCTGAGACAGATGCCTGGTGTCAAAGCCATCCTCAAGCTCAATGCCAAAAAGTGCATTATCATCCCTTTTGGTAAAAACTCTGTACCCATGAACTACCACATAGGCGGTAGTCTACTTAACACCGAAAGTGTGATAAGAGACCTTGGGACACAGGTGGGCAGTAGTCTCTCCTTTGATAATCACATCGCCACAGTAGTCAGGAAATCCTTCTACGTGGCACACCTCATCACAAAAGGTTTCTCATTCAGGAAAAAAGAGGTAATTGTTCCCCTCTACTCGTCACTCATTAGACCCATTATAGAGTACAACGCACCTTTTGGTATGTACCTCACAAGACATCTACAACAACTGGAAAGGCCACAGAAATACCTCACAAATAGGATTACTGGCCTCAAACAGATGCCCTACGCAGACTGTCTCAAAAAACTGCAGCTTTACTCTGTCGCATAGGCACTTTCTGCCTAACACAAAGTTATGTCAAACCCAGAGCTTTTGGACATGCTCCACTTAAAGAAATCCCAATCCTTCCGAGCTACATGCTCTAGGGACCTAAACCTTGTCACCACGATAAACAGAACATGCTGGAGGGCTATATTCCTGTCCAAGAGACTTCCCATACTCTGGAACAAACTACCTATCTATATCAAACAAAGCTCCTCATTAGCACTCTTCAAGAAAAATCTTGATGATTGGATGGGAGATAGGAAATTCACCCTGGGGATCACTTCTGTGGCTCTGCTCGACAAGGCACAGGAAAATAATTTTCTTGGGTGGCGAAAACCAGGATACCTTTTGGCTAGGCTTATATTGGCCCTAGAGCCAATAGCCTAGAACCTACCTTTGAACCTAACACCCAACTCACCCCTACCAAACACAAAACCAAATACTACACCCCCACTGCTAATATGCTCAAACTCATCTACCTCCACAAAAACATTTTCTTAGCTGGAGATATTCATCCCAACCCTGGTCCAACACACTCCACTGCTAGCCCTCCTAACTCCCAAACAAACATCTTTCCTTCTATTCAATAAAA
Source organism: Protopterus annectens (assembly GCF_019279795.1). NCBI lineage: Eukaryota > Metazoa > Chordata > Ceratodontiformes > Protopteridae > Protopterus > Protopterus annectens. The sequence goes on along the minus strand of NC_056729.1, from coordinate 1,092,276,347 downwards.
CACTGGGAGTATTCTGAACAAAGTAAGTGAACTACATGCTTGGATTACCCACCATACTCCTGAAATCCTTGTTCTGACTGTAACCTGGTTGAAATCCCACACCAAGACATAGAGATCTTGCCCTCTGGATATAGCATACACCAGATGAAAAACTAATAAAAGAGGCAAAATGACACTATAAGAGCCGACAACTATAAAATAAACCAAAAATATTTATTAAAGTTAGCGCTTTCGGCAAAGACAATACTTTGCCTTCATCAGACAAAAACAAACGTTTTTTTTTTTTTTTTGTCTGATGAAGGCGAAGTATTGTCTTTGCCGAAAGCACTAACGTTAATAAATATTTTTGGTTTATTTTATAGTTGTCGGCTCTTATAGTGTCATTTCGCCTCTTTTATTAGTTTTTCGTCTAGTGTTTTTCCCAAGTTTTTGGAATTTATAGCATACATCATCTAGAGTGACCAAAAAGGAAAGGTGGACGTGTTGCTTTCCTACACTTTTAACCACCTTACCATTTCTAACTCTACTTTTACATTCCAAGCCTTCTCTTCAGCCAAACTTTTATCTGCAAACCAAAATATTAATAGCCATTCCACTATCATCATTGTAGCAATTTACATTCCACCAGGTGATAATATCCCCCTACTGGAAAATATGCTTGCTCATATCTCCTAACACATCCCAAATGAAACTATCATTCTTGGGGATGTCAACATTAACTGGCTATCTCTCTTCTTTCAAAACTTCTCACAACACCTTAATCTCTATGGCTTTACTCAACTCATCTCTGATCACACTTATTTCAATAACTCCCATACAGCCTCATCTCTCCTTGACTGGATTCTTGTCTCTCACCCTTCCAAATATCATAATCCTGAAACTCTACCAAAGTCCCTAAGTGATCATTGTCCAGTAAAAATACTAAGATACACATCCCATCAAGTTAAACCTCAAAGGTTTATCAAACACCGACAACTAAACTTTAATCCTGAAACTTTCAAATCTTTACTATCAAAAGTGAACTGGAATCCCTTAAAACTACTCCCTTTGGATGAAGCTGTCCACTTTTTAACTCCACTTTCCTTAGTATTTTAAATTCTGTGACACCCCTTAGAACAGTCCGCATAAAGTCTAACATAGCCCCATGGCTGACCGTAAACACATGTGCACTACTAAAAAATATAGACAGAGCATGGAAAATTTGGACTAAAACTAAACATCAACCAGACCTCCATAAATATAAAGAACTTAGAAATCTTGCCAAAAATTACATAAATAAAGATAAGAAAAATTTCTATAATAATCCATCTTCTACGTTTAAATCCAACCCTAAAAAGTTCTGGTACTGTGTAAATCAAATACTACACACAGGTACCCAAGCCTCCCCTAACCCTCATCCTGACAAAGCACATGAGGAAGCTGCCTCCATATTTAACAACTACTTTATAGACTCAATATCCAAATTACTAAATCCAAGACATAAATCATCCTACGAACAATAATAGACCTAATAGCTCAAACTCTTCCATCAGTAGTAACCCTACCACTACCTTCTCCCTCAAACCTGTCTCCACTAACTATATTAAAACTCTACTATCTAAATTAAAACCTTGCTCCACATCCGTAGACAACATTCCCATCACATTCCTTCAGGTTGCTGCTGATGTTCTTGCTTTCCCAGTTTCTATTCTAATAAACAGCTCTATTACGGAATCCACAGTCCCTTCCATCTGGAAACAATTTTACACCCTTCCAATACACAAAGGAGGAAACTCCACAGATATAAGTAATTTTAGACCCATAGCCATACTCTCACCACTCTCCAAAATTCTGTAAAAATGTATACACGATCAAGTCTTACACTACCTTCGGCAAGAAAATCAACTCACACCTACCCAACATGGCTTTCGTCCCATGCACAGTACTACAACAGCTCTCCTGTCTTTCCTAAATTCTGTGTCACTAGCTAGAGATAGTAAGAAACATATTGCCTGTCTCTTCATTGACCTCTCTAAAGCCTTTGATACAGTCTCTCATAAACTTCTTCTCCTTAAACTAGCAAACTTACACTTATCTCCATCCACCATATCTTGGTTTAACAGCTATCTCTCTGATAGACTCCAATCAGTCAAATGGCTCTCAGCTTTCTCCCTCTTCTTCTTGTTAAAATGGGTGTTCCACAAGGATCCGTCCTTTGGCCCCTTCTTTTTAACATCTTTACCAACCTTCTCTATTCTTCCTGTCCTGGATACTCACTGATGCAATATACAGATGATTCTACACTTATCACTATTGCTGAATCACCAACTCAACTAAAATCAGGCACACAGTCCTCTTAACTCTGTAGAAAACTGGCTATCTGAAAACCAATTTATCCTTAATCCAAAGAAAACCAAATTACTACTCTTTCTCCCTAAAAACCATAACCACATAAAGTCTTCCTTCTCCATACTGTCACAAAATAATATTCAAATAAAGGTGGACACCAGTACAGAATGGGTCTACTTCACAATGTCGAAAGCCGACAATATCAAAACTGATATTGTCAGCACCACAACATCGAAAGTGCAGAACATTGTGCAGGTAAATGGAAATATCTGTAGGGGGAGATTTCAGTTTATCTCAATGTAGTGCAGTCTCGGAGTTGGAATATTTAAGTAGGGGGGGTGGGGGGTGCAGGGGGGCTTGACTCCTTCCTACGCTAGTTAGTTTTTATTTTTGTTTGTTTTTTGTTTTTAAGCATTGTTCAATGTTTTACTACATCAATCACTAGAGGTCGACCTTTAGTGATTCAATGTAGTAAGATTTTGATAATGTGATAGACGCCAAAACTCTTAGTGTTACTATTGATGATAGACTAACCTTTGATTTACAAATCAATAATTGTATCCGAAAAACACATCTCAAGCTAGGTCTCCTCTATAGAAGCAAAAAATATCTTACCAAAACAGCAAAACTAACCCTTTTAAATGCCTACCTCTTACCCACTTTACTTTGCTTTATAGCTCCCAAATTCTCACCAGCCTCAACACTGGACTATGAAACAAGTTAGAAACAACTTATAACAGGATTGCCAGATTTGCTGCCCAAAATTCTTACAAATCCCATCACTGTCTCACACTAAAAGAACTAAATTGGCTAGAATTACCTAACCTGCTTTGGTATAATCAGTTTCAGATTATTCATTCCATTCTCTACAAACCCTCTTTCTGTCCAACTATCTCATCTCTAATCTCTCAATACCTACCCACTAGAGTACTCCACAGTTCTGAACAAAGCCTACTAAAAATCCACAAACCAAGGACCAAAATGGGTCTTCTAGTCTATAGCTTTAACCCTTCCAAGGCCTGGAATAGCCTACCACTAGATACAAGATCCCTTGAGCATCCCAATCAATTCAAAACCGCTACAAAAAAATACCTTCATGAAAAAGGGACTTGCCAATGTAATTATTCCCCATAAACACTCCCCTATAACCTTCTACTTCTCTTCTCTCTTCCTTCCTTTCAATAAACAAACTTACTACTTTATCTTCTCCTCTTGGTACTTCATGTACAAACATAACTGGTAAAATATTTCAGCTATGTAGCTATTGCACTATTATGTATATAATATGTAATTATGAATGTATCCCTCTTATGAATGTATTTGTATGTATTTCACTTACCACAGTTTAATGTATGTCACTGTAATGCAATAATGTGTGGTACTGATGAATGTAATGTGTGGCACTGTAATGCGGTAATCTGTGGTACTGATGAATGTATTTCTATATGTATTTAATATGTAACATTTCTATTTTTCCTTGGGCCTCTGCTGAAAATGAGCATTTGTAGCCCAGTCGGACAAACCCGGTCAACAAATATAAAATAAATAAATAAAATTTTAATCTGATGGGCAAACACAGATATGTAGCTTCCTGAACAGGTCCAATCTTTATTCCATCACTAAATTATGCAACAACATATTTAATTTCTTAGGTTTCACATTTTATGGTTTTCATGTACACTTTTCCAAGTCTTCAAAGTCTATATGTTTAGTCTGTCAGCTAAAGTACATGATTAAGGTTCTGAGTTGTTAACAAGCTGTGTCATGTAGTCAAGGGTACAGGATTTCAGTCCTTCCACCTTCATTTGCCTACTGTACATCTCTGTGTAGGACACTTTTCCAGACAGTATTCTTGGGTCATCCATGAAAAAGGGCACTTATGTGGAGTGAGCTTACCCAATTAACAAATGTATAAGTTTAGCTATGATATTATTTAATCATATTACCTTGTCATTGTTGTCATGTAATGTCTACATTTATTACACCACATATTGAGAAGTAATATAGGTGTTTAAAAAAAGGACAAGGATAACCCTACTCTTAATAGACTAGCTTTGCATCTAGTTGCAGATTCTTCTGCAAAATTCTCCCTGCTATCTGGAGCTAGACACTGGCTGAAATAAGAGACAAAATCATGTAGTAAAAGAGACACTTACAGTCACTTGATCTCTCAAAAGCCAGGAACTCCAAGTCATGGACTCAGAAGAATGTTTCTCCATCCAAACACCTGACAGAGTAACTGCTTAAACTTAAAAATAAGCTCAGAGACACAGCTTCCACAATGGTCAGATGCCATCACTGTCTCAACACAGAAGTGGTAAGTGGGGAAGGGAAACTAAAGGGGTGGTTAGGTTCAAGGAGGTTTAGGGAGTGCTCAGGAGCTGGCTCAGTGTTAGGGTTAGGCAGCGATGAGGAATGGGCTTAGAGTTATGGTTAGGGAAAGAAGAAGAGTTGGCTCAGAGTTAGGTAATGGAGTGAAGGGGATTTGGCTCAGAGTTATGTTTCTGGGGCACTTAGCATTCAAGTGCATCATATTATGTGAAAAGCTCCACATCTGTCTCTGAAGTGAATCAATAATCTGCTGTTCTGCTTCCAACAGTGGTGACTCCAGTTTTCATTTTCTGATTGTCTCCCAAATCACAAGTATAGCTAATCAGCAAAAAGAGAAATGTGGCCAATCACAGAACAACTTTCAGAGCTTAAGCAACCAATCAGAACTCACTGTATAAGTTCAGTGCAGCCTATTACCCTGAAGCACAAATGCAAAGCAAAAAGTAATCTTCTGTCACCTTCCTTTTCCTCTCATTGCATTTAGAGAAAGGGAAAACAAAAAAATCAAAAAAAAAAAAAAAGGAAAAAAGGACCAAAGCACATATTTGCACTATCAATATTTACAAGGTGTGTGTGTGTGTGTGTGTGTGTGTGTGTGTGTGTGTGTGTGTGTGTGTGTGTGTGGCTGACATCTTAGCATAAGAATCAGGGATAAAGGCAAAAACAATAACTGGAGACAAGGCTCCCAAAACAGAGACAGATTTTAAATATTGTTAAATTCTTTGACATTTGAGAGAATAACAGATTTTGATTTGACATGCATTAATGAAGTCTGAAACTTAAAATGTATGTGATTATTTTGGGACTGCAGTCCTAAATATGTGAAGAATGTCTGAAAAAACGGACAGCAATTTGAAAAAAAATATCACAGAAGTTCAGAAAAGGTGAGAACATTATATGTTTATGTGTTAGAGGGCATAATGGGATATGTAATGCTTTGGACTGCATGTGTCTGACAGCATAGAATTTAGTGTTGGTACAATTTATGTATTTCTTCAGTAAATCATAATGACACATCTGAGGAGTACTGGGTCAAAAGTAAGTCTAATTGCTGGGTAAGTTTCTATGAGTGGGTGTTGGCAGGTTGCTTGTATGTGTCTGTGCATTTGCATCTTTGTGTGTGACTCTGCTTAACAACTCTAGATATTTTATTGACTGAGTACTCCTCAGATGTTTTATTCTGATATAAAGAATGAAGAAATACCTAAATCATACCAACTGTAAAGTCACTACTGTGTGTGCTTATTCTGTATATATGTCAGCCTCTATCTTACTGCTTCTAAATATGTGTGTGCATATATATGTGTACATGTCTGTGTCTGCATGAGAGTGTCTGTGTATGTGTGTAGACATTATTAAATACTTACAAAAGGTAATATTTTGGTTGAAAGATCATGGCTGGCCAAGGTACACTTTTCATACTGTGCAAAATAGGGTGTTCCATATTCCTACTGTTTGTCACACACAGCTGTGATCTGTGCATCACATTGGCCTTTTAGCAGGTTGAGACCTATGATGGAACAATTGGGAGCTGGCTCAGAGTTAGGATTAGGGATGGATGGTTCATAGGTGTGTACTAGGCTAATGACCCAGAAGCCTTTACAAAATTAGCCCATAGGATTATCCTGGCATCGTGCCAACAAACCTTAGTTCCCAGTGCATCTGTCGAGTAGAGCCGCTGGAGTGATCCTGGGGTGAATTTTCTATTTCCATCCACTCATCAAGTTTCTCTTGAAGAAAGCAGGTGAGGTGCTCTGTTTGACATGTATGGGAAGTCTATTCCATAGCATGGGCAGTCTCTGGTTATGATCAACCTGTCCCTTCAGCAGATTCTGTTGATTGTGGTAATGAGGTTCATAGGTAGATACTAGGCTATCTGCTGTAGGGCATTTATAAGCCTAGCCAGAGTGTATTTGGCTTCCGCCTCCCTATTAGATTAGCCTACTGTGCTTCTGTAAAGTAGGTCACAAAAGGTACCCTTTTAAGATTAGTTTACTGTGCCTCTGTCTAGCAGGGACACAGGAGAGATCCCAGGGGTGAATTTGCGATTTCCCATCCACGCGTCCAAATTTCGCTTGAAGAGGGTCAGCGAGGGGCTATGTCTAACATGAATTGGGATTCTATTCCAGAGTGAGGGGAGCCTCTGGGAAATGAATCTGTCCCTCCAGCATGTCCTATTTATTTTTGTGCTGAGGTTTAGGTCCCTGGCGCGTGTAGATCTAAGGGACTTGGATTTTTTGAGGTTGGGCATGTCCATTAATTCTGGGTTTGACATGGCTTTGTACATCAGGCATAGATCGCCTCTGAGTAGGCGGTAAGCAACTGAGTAGAGCTGGAGTTTCTTTAGTCGAGCTGCATAGGACATCTGTTTGTAGCCCATGATCCTCTTGGTGAGGTACTTTTGGGGTCTCTCCAGTTGCTGCAGGTGTTGGGTGAGGTACATCCCAAAAGGGGCATTGTATTCAATTATGGGCCTGATGAGTGACAAGTAGAGGGGTACAATGACCTCTCTTCTAGATGCGAACCCTTTCGTGATAAGGTGGGCTATATAGAAGATCTTTCTAACCACTTTGGCAACATGATTATCAAAGGAGAGATTACTATCTACGTTGGTCCCCAAATCTCTAATTACTTCTTCCATACTTAATGGATTACTACCTATGTGGTAATTTGTGGGCACCTTGTTTTTCCCAAAGGGGATGACTATGCACTTTTTAGCATTTAGCTTGAGGCCGTGGCTCTGGCACCAAGCATCTGTCTCTGTGAGACCCTTTTGGAGGATGCTTGTGTCAGCTGGAGATTCAATTATGGCCCCCAGTTTGCAGTCATCTGTGAACTTTGTCAGCCATAATCCCCCCGTGTTAGCCTGAACCTCAGAGAAGTATATACCGAACAAGAGAGGTCCCAGAACTGAGCCCTGTGGGACGCCACTTGTAACTGGTTGTTGAGGTCTCTAGAGCATGTGGTGTGGAGGGTTTGGGATTTCTTTAGATGTAGCATTTCTAACAGAGCTGGGTCAGATATGGCTTTGTAAGTGAAGCAGAGATCGCCTCTAAGTAGGAGATTTGAGACAGAGAATAGTTAGTTTTTTGAGTCTGTCCATATAGGGCAAGTGTTTAAGGCCTAGGATCATCTTTGTGAGGTACTTTTGTGGCCTCTCCTGTTGTTGCAGGTGTCTAGTGAGGTACATGCCAAATGGGGCATTGTACTTGATTGGTCTAATGAGGGAAGAGTAGAGGGAGACAATGACCTCTTTCTTCCTGGATGCAAAAGCCTTAGTAATGAGATGTACCACATAGGACTTTCTGACCACAGTGGCAATGTGGTGGTCAAAAAGAGAGGTTGCTGTCAACCTGTGTTCCTAGATCTCTTATAATGCCTTCTATGTTCAGTGGACTACCATCAATGTGGTAATTCATGGGAAATGTTTTTTTCCCAAAAAGGATGACGACACATTTTTTGGCATTGAGCTTAAGGCCATGGTTCTAACACCAGTCGTTGGTCTCAGTGAGGCCTTTCTGTAGGATGTCAACATGACTTGGGGAGTTAATAATGGCTCCCAACTTGCAATTGTCTGTGAACTTTGTCAGCCAGAGTCCCTTCATGTTGGCCTGGACTTCTGAAAAGTAGATACCAAACAGGAGAGGACCCAGGATCGATCCCTGTGGGACTCCACTCATGACTAGTCGGCAGTCTGACTTGGAGTCAGCTACTTCCACACTGTGGGTTCTATCTGTGAGCCAGTTTACAACCCACCTAGTGATATAGGGGTTGATGCTTAGCTTAATGAGTTTTTTCTATGATTCCCAAGTGGGGAATGGTATCTAAGGTGTTGGCCAGATCAAGGTAGGCTGTATGACAACCTTAAGACCTGGGGAGTTAATTTTAGGGTTAGAGTCAGGGTTCTGGGACAGTTAGCTTAGCGGTAGTGCACTGAAACTGGGATTGTGGGAGTTAAGACACTTGCCAATATGAGTGACAGGCAGAAGGGAAGTATGTTGCAGGCACTTGTACTAGACCTGTATCAGTATTATAACTTTGCTACCACTCCAACTTTCCACAATAACTCATTTACATAGTGTGGGAATTTTGAATGACCCATTTCACCTCTCCAAATTAAGGTACAAGCAATGTATTATTTATTGTATGTAGTCCTTTTATTATATGTACATCTAGTGTAAGTTAATTATAGACAAGTCATGCTGTTAAGCCTAAACAATTCCATTTTCTAGTGAAAGTTTTTGTATTGTTCAACTAAATTTAAGTTAATTGGTTATGTCTGGTTAATGTCTTCTTCAGTTGCCTTGAGCTATGTTATTTTTCACTAGTTTCTTTCCTTGCTTATACAGATTATCTTGAAAATGATTGGCAGCTAATCATACTGTCTTATTCTGTGATATTTCTTTTATGTTACCACATAACGTAGAAATCCAAACAAAGCCTGAAATAATGAGGGGGGCAAAGGGCCAAAAATAGGGACAAATATTGCTCTTATAAACCTAGAAAGTTGCTAGGGTAACAGGATTTGTGTTAGCATGCATTTTCTTAAGGATATGAAATCTGAAACTCTGTGTATTCCATTATTTAATGACTTTGATCTTCAGTGATTTGCCAGAAACCATAGATTTTATGAGGAATGAACCCAAAATATGAAGCACAAATCTGAACATTCTGCAGAAATCTGGACAGTTGAGAGGTATGTGTTACAGTCAGTATTTTGTTATTTTGTGTTTTCAGATTGCTATAGTCAATTCTACTGCAGTTTGTAACATAGTCGTGTTATTTTCTAATGTAAAATGCTTTGCACTTTATTGCACAACTTTCTTTTCAAATATTTGATATTTTACAGTAGGTACCGCTAACTCAGGGTGCAACTATTTAGCTTACTGCATGCATATTTCCCTCTCCCTCTCTCTCTGTGTATGTGTCTTCAGTAATGTGCTTTGCTTCATGTTTCATTTTTTTTTTTTGTTATCATAGTTGACATTTTACATTACATGTATCAGTAGTACATTTTATCTATTCTTTACAGCTTTTTTTTAATCTGCCTGTGTTCCAGGCTTAGACTGAAAAGGACAGTTTTGGCAGTTCACTTTTCATCAAAGAAGCAAAACAGACAAAATAGTATATATAATATATGTTTTATGTATATATATATATATATATATATATATATATATATATATATATATATATATATATATATATATATATATATATATATATATATATATATATAAATACATTTTTTGTACAGTCATCTGCAACAACATGCAGGTTAAAAAAAAACACTAATACATGAAGTTACATAAAAATACCAATGAATTATATTATACATAGCTGTCAGGAATGCATTACCTGCCAAAACGTGAGCTTTTTGCTTCCACACCTTAACAAATCTAGATAAAATGTATGACTAGAGCATTATGCTTCTTCAAGCTTTGTGCAAAACAAAGGCAGGTGGCTTACAAGGGGTATCTGTTTATGTAGGAAATTCCAGTGACATTTTCACTTACATAAAGAAAGCTAACAATATTTTAAAAAGTCGTTTGAGACTGCAGTTCTGAACTTATGGTTATAGGTCATTGTGCTATTTGTGGAATAATTTCCTGTTTAACCACCTTTAAGCACTCAGTTTTGCAGTCAGTTATAAAGAATGCCTCATGTGACCAGTAATATGAAGTTTCTTTTCCTATTGTAGCTGATTACATTTTTGTGTGTGTGTGTGTGTGTGTGTGTGTGTGTGTGTGTGTGTGTGTGTCTGTTTGTTTTAGAAGTGATTTCCAGAAAATGGAACTGAAAGCAGAAAAACATATGGAATACGTGCATCTGTCACATCCACCATTGTATGTACGGTAGATGAATTAAGAAAAGTGGCTGTTAAAAATGCAGCAAAATAATTCCTAAGAATCCAGTTCATCTGGTTCGACAGCAAAAAAGTCAGAAAGCGTGATCTGTTAGTTTTATATGTCAAAGAGACATTTGTAGTTTCTATGGTCATATAAACTGTGATAGCAGCAAGTAAATGCAGAGGAACTGCTGCTTAGCTCTTTCACTGAATTTATGGATGACTTGAAGAAGAAAAAAAACACGTGTACTGACCATTGCCCTGATTAAGCTCATAATTTGTTGAAGTAAAAAGACAGAGCAAGAAAGGTAAGAGAAACTAAAATGTATTTTACGAGCTTAGATTACAATGATATAAAAATTTATGAGTTAGAAGGAACTACATCAATAATCTATTTTGTTTTAATGAAAGTGGAAAATGTTATACTGTTTTGTTTAGCATGTGGATATATATAGTAAGACTTAAAAGATAATGCAGTAAAGCAATTCCATTACACACAGCAAGCTTTAATTCAGTGTGCAGTCTTATCAGCTGTGCTGAACACATATATGCACAAACACACGAGCATGTACACACACACACACACACAGACAAACTTGAAACTTGACGTTGATTGCCAGTGAAAAGTGCCCAAGTCTTACAGTCTGTTCATTTTC